>NC_038253.2:35160411-35254917 GCF_000004515.6 Glycine max | reverse complement strand
GAACAAAGGGTCAATCTTATCTTCCTTCTAATCAAATTTTTAATCAATCTTTAATCAATCAAAACTTTTTTTTTTTATTTAAAATCAATCGAACTCACTTCTTTCTTCTAGGTCTTTTCGGCCTCTTACCTTGCCTAAACTCTTCTTTTTTCGAACTTTAAAATCAATCAAAACCAACCACTCGACTTTCTACCCCGAACTACATGATTTTGATCCCATTCGGGTATGTAGGCAAAAGACTTTGTCTTTCCAAATCAATAAAAATAACAAAAACATCTCCTTTCTTCTGAATCCATCTCTTTAATCTTTTCACACTTAAGCATTTATTTCCAAACAAATAATCAATTTAGCATAAAGATAAAATAAGCAAGAGGTTCCTATAGAGTACTATAGACGTTTAGGGTGCTAGTACCTTCCCTTTGCGTAACCAACCCCCGGACCTTTGATCTCTTAAAAAATAGGGTTTTTCGAGCTTTCTCCCTTTTCTTCGGAAAAATAAAAGATCGGTGGTGATCTTAAAATTGCGAGTCAATGCTAATCAATAGCTTGATATCCAAAAATCACCGCGACAAGTGTTTATGGACAAACTTATCGAAACATGGTCTTAACCAATGATATTTTGTTTAATTGGAAAACAATATTACATGTACATGATTTGATTAAAATTGGGTAGTTAATAGGATGGTTGGTGATTGCATCAGTATCCTCTCTCTCACATGTATATATATGATTTCTTCTTTTGGATCTTGAAGATGTGTCTACTCACTGACCTTTCTCAATGAGTAGGTAAATGGCTATGGCTGAGTCTTGGGTGAAATCAAGTTAACATGAAATATCTTCAAAGTTCAATTTATTTTTTTGTTAGATGTGGTATGCTTGAAGGGTTGATCCTGAACTAAAGGAGCTCTGTCCAAAATGGGTGACCTGACTTTGAACTTGATTTGTTGCCTTGAATGAAATCTGTGAGCTACAAATTATAGACACAAACTATGTTTGTCATGCAAATTTGGGCCATAATAAGGGAAGGAAGAAAACGTAGAGATTTTTTGACAAACATCTTGAGCTAATATTGATAATGTATTTAACACAAAAAAAAACACTGCAATGAGAACTGACTGATGTTTGCACTTTCAGTTGTCCAGCCTTATAACAGAACTGGCATCAACAGCATCAAGTGAAAAGGGGTTAACATTTGAAAAAGCCATGGGAGAGCGCTTATGTGCATATTCCTGAGCCGTAGCCCACTTTCCCACAAAAGTTAAGGAGGTAAATGATACAATTTAGTGGAATCAATATTGGATTCACTAGATATCTAGATATCTCTGATATATAAGTTCTTATCTTGGTTATACTTGCAGTTCAAATGGAGAAATGGTTGGTTTTATTCTCTCTCTCATGCTATGTGGGGATTTACTTTTATTGGTTACATTTTCTTACAATTAGTCATTTACTCTTTGTTTTGAACCTCTGGAATTTTTAAATTTGTTTCTTCATATTTCATTCTACCCTCCCTCTCATTTTTTAATTAATAAAAATATCTAAAATGTCTAGATTTTATACCAAGATTTCAGGATTATAAAATTGATGGTTAGTGTAAAACAGGTTTATGGTTTTCTTTGCTTGTGCTTTCTTTTTGAAGATAGATAGCAATTTTGCAAAAAAAACCTGACAAGGCTCTGCAGATAACCATGTGAAATTTCAGGGGTTCAAGTTAAATGTTTGTGTTCATACAGTTATGTTGCTTTCTTAAATGACTGATTTTTACATCTAGATCAGTAACCATGGAATTTTCCTTTCATACCGTGCAATCTGGGAAATTTCAGAAATCAGTGACCATGGAATTTTCCTTACACCTCTCTTTGAGCCATTTGTCATTCCTCTGCTTCTTGAGAAACTTTCTTCTTCACTGCATTCAGCAAAGGTTGGTATTAATAGATTATTATTATATCTTTGATGCTAAATGTGTGTTTAATCAATTTTATTTTTTAACTTAATCATTCATATTTTTGTGTTTGTTGGTTTTCTATGCATTCATTGGCAATTATGTTTAACTGGAAATTATCTATTTTTGACCATGCAACTATTAGCTTTATTTTTGATCCATTCTTACACATTATGTTTTCATTCTGATATTTTGATGTATGAAAATGACAAGTCCAGTCAATATGGAAAGCATAATAATTCGTGAAAATTGATGGAGATTCATGTTGCTTCAATGCTTATTTAAATTATAAGCAACTTCCTTTGCTTGTTGGGTTTGTGTGTACTTATTGGATTTTGGGTAATTTTGTCCCGATTATAGAATATTTGAAGAAGCTTCAAGGTAAATATGCTTTCAAAATTAATTGGAATTAAGCATATTGAGCTGAGCTCATTACACTCTAGAATGTTGTTGTTCTTTTGGTTTTGTTTTCATTATATGTAGTTGCTCCTTTTTTTTTATAAACCAAAAATAAAACATGGTCACTAGAATGCTAACAAATGCATAAAAGTATGCTTGCTAAATCCCAACATGACTTTGATAATTGGTTCATTAACACTCAAATTACACACAAAAGGCTTACGAGATAAATATGTGCTAATGTTACAATTACCTCCTGTATTTTGCTTTCCTTTAAATCATCTCCATGAAATAATAACGATAAAGTGAGTAAAAGAGAAACAATGAAGACACAAAAGACATTATTGTACCGTTTGAACTAATGTTATGGCTCGATCATGCCAACACTTTCAACCAAATAACACCAAATTTATAGCAAACCTTCACATTAAGTTGCAGTTAATCCCATCATTTAAAAGGGCAACATAAAAGAAAGATAAACCTCTTTGTTGTGATACTAAATTATCAGTTGGTTTAAAGGCTAAAAGAAAGGTAAAAATGATACTCAATGTTGCTCGGTGGAAAGAATAAATAAATGCACCACCGGATCCTTGTATGTAGCTTCTAACATGTAAACTTCGTGCCTTGATCTCTGGAAGCAAGAGGAATATCAATCAACAAAGGAAACATATTGAAAAAACACAGATCTTATGTACCTTCCCTTAAATTCATTATCTTTTTAGGTATGAAATATGTAGTAATCACTACAGAGGCTACTTGCATTCATGCCCTTTCACTTCAAATGAAATCAGCTTTTAATTCAAAAACATAAGGCTGCAACTTCAGTAGGAGGTAGCACATTTAAACAAAGCAATTGGTATAGGAAGGAGCATTGACCTCCCCATTAAAGTAACAATTTGATATCTATTATCTTTAACAGCCTTGTGCATAACATGAGTAATACAAAGTCTCGTGATGGGAACCAAATGTATGAATAGTTGAATAGTCTTATTGAACTTGCAATAAGATAGGAATGTAGGATAATTACACCAGAAAATGATTCAACTCCCTACCCCTAGAGCTATGCTCAACATTTAGAAAACTATAGCTTCCCAAACTAGAAGCCAAATGGAATAACAGAGGCATAAACCTTTTCCCTGTGGGTTAAAAAATGGCAAAGTGCTATGATAACAGTGGATCATGAGACAAAGGAATAGAGTGGACTTAAACTCAAGCATGTACATGAACTTTCCAAATTATTTCTTTTTATATTAATACTATTAGAAATATTCTTAAATAAAATATTATAAGATTGCAATAACAGATATTTCTTACCATAATCATATTTACCACTTGTCAACTTGAATTGCAAGTTTAAAAATATGAATGACTTACTCAATGTCAGTGTCATTATTTCTATTATAATCGAAAAATGCCTTTAACAAATAAATGTATTGAAAGTTCAATAGATTGGATTGAGATCAATCCATTTTGCAAACCTAGCTTTTCCCATGATAGAGATTTCCTGTCAAGTAAAACAAGATAAATATGCAGGTCCAGGTGCAATGGATTGGATAAAATCACATGTACTTACCACATCACAATTCAAAATTATTCACAAAAATAAGAACCTTTTTCTCCTCACTAGGCAGAGTTGGAAAGATGGATCAAATATTCAAATGTCTCAATTCACAATTATTCACAAAAAAAAAAAACTTCAATGGGAACTTGCTAGAAGTAGAATAATGCACTAATGCAACAGGCTTCCATCATGAACTAAATAATGCTCTATTACTCAAAATTGAGGCCACAAGCATGGTGACTTATTAACCACCCTTAAAAATTATAGAAATTATAGCAGAATTTGAATATCAAATACTTAGTACAATGTGTTTCAAAGTTAGAAACCAAATCACAGATAGTAGAATCTCCCTTAAATAATGAAACACTAAGATTAAAAGGGTTAACCCTCTTGAGACAGTATACTCTGATTATATATGTCAAAAACAAAATTATTAAGACAATGCAAATTATTAACCTCAAAAGTGTTATATTGTCTCGACAAAACTTTTACCTATCAATTGGTCCAAATAGGGATGGCTAAACACGACTGTAGCTAGATCATAGTTGATCATTGGTAATACTAACACAATCAATATCTTACCAACCTACAACATAATTCCAAAATTTTCAGAGTAGAATGGCAAACAAAAAAGTAATATTTGATGAGAAAAATAAGAAACCATGAGCAACATGCACCAAATAACTATTAAAAATAACAAGAGTTTTGTTTGGGCAATGGGTAGTGTCAATTGATGCAAATACTCCAAACAGTGCACTATTCCCATAGCTACCTCATTCTCATTCCCAATCTAGTTGTTTTGCTTCACTAATTGCAAGACATATATGAATATGGTCAAAATAGAACTTTAATTGCCAGTAGATTGCTCCAACGACAGAATTGTAATAAAAAGAGTGATCTTGACCGGTGAGATATGAAGCTAAGGAGCTGAAAGACCATGAAGGTATCAAAGATCCCCATAACATGATTGCCAAAATTATTCCAACAAAAAGCCAAGTAATTTAGTATAAGAAAAGCAGAAAGTCTTCTCATAAGAACCTAGTAAAACCATTATTCTAAGACAAAAGTTGAATTTTTTTTGGAAATATAGACATATTAGAAAACATTGAAGTCTCTTCTATATGTATCTAAAATGTGTAGAAATAACCTTTATTCCTATTCCAGTTCCCTAATTGCAACGAATTTGGGCTCTATCATTATAAACACTAAAATAGAACAAACTCAAGATGGAATATTCAAACTTAAATCATGATTATCTTTTAAATACTTAAAATAGAAAATAAACCAGGCACTGAATGAGAAAGGATTCAGAAGACAAGATCGTGTAAATGAATACGCTGCCTATGAAAACTAAACAAGCATTTATAACTACCTCAAAGCTAATATCAACATCTACCAAACTTCTAGTTACTAATCTAACACATGAAGCTCTGACTGACCATCTAGGATCCGACAAATGAAATAAGAACAAGACAAATATATTCAATAGTAAAAAAGGTGCATTTTTGCTCTTACCACGTCTTAAAAAAATGGTTTAAATTCTTAATGCAAGATTAATAGACAATATAATCATGATTGGAGGAAACTTTTATCAAAGTGGATTAAATGTGAATTTCTGAAAACACCCATCAATATGTTTCCAGACACCCATTAGTAACAATGTCATTCCTACCAGTTGATTAAATGTGAATCAAAAGCATAAGGCATTTTCATAAACACCACATATCAAGATTTAGAACAAAGAAATCAAATTTTCAATAACTCAAATTAAATTAGCTATTTACACTGAATCTGAGAACTCAGGCTGACATACGTTCTTCAATTAACTCTACACATCATAAAGCCTGGACAAAAATTCTCCTAAGGCGTTCTTCAATCCAATGTAGGACCTTTTGTCTCCTCCCTCCCCCTTCATGAGCCTTCATTGTTGCTGCCGTCGCGGTTGAGCGAGCGACCGTCGGAGCGATCATAGGAGGAGAAATTACTGCCATGGCATTGAATTGCATTTCCTAAGCAAAACGCTCCTTGGGACTAGTGAGAAGGGTGAACGTCTCATCACGCATAAGGCCATAGTCAAAACTGCAATTGTTGAACTCAGAAAGCGTGATGTTGGTTCCCATCTTCTTCTTGGGCTTGGAGATCACGACCTCCTTAAGGCTGGGTAAGCTTCGGGGCTCGATTGTAGTGGCCTGAGCCATAGCCTCATCGGCCTCAGCCTGTTCGAAATCGGTGGCCCAAGCTTTGATGTATCGTTAGGGTTTCAACATTTTGAGATCTCAAAAGGAAAAAGAAAATGGAGTTGTTAGTGGGAGAGGAAGCAGATGGAGGCGGTGCCGGGTGTGGGTGCGTTCAGAGATGGGAAATTGGGTGTGAGTGTGGGAAGGATGACAGAGCTGTGCCGCGAGAGAGATTGGGAGAGCATGCAAAAATTGAGGGAATTGAAAGCGTAAATGAAAAAGGTTTTCAAAGACAATTTTTCACCGTCCTTGAAAACTTACTTTTAAAGATGATTTTTGAAAATCATCTTTTAACACTTGCTTTCAAAGACAATTTTTGCAAAATCAGCTTACAAAAATTGAACTTAATTTCAAAAATGTCACCGCTTATTTTTTACATCGATTTTTTTGAAAACTGACTTGGATTCAATGATGTTAAAACATGTTTTTTTACTAGTGAGAGAGCACTTGCATGACGATATTGTTTATAAGAAAATAGGGACCAAACCTGCTTTGCATAGGAACAATTATAAAACACATGCCATTCATTTTCAAAATTTTCATTGCAAAAAGGAAAGATTCTAGAAATGTTCACACCTTTCTAAACAAGATTTTGGCAAGTTTGAAGCATTCATATAATCATCCTCCCAAGAAAAATCTTCATTTTGTGTGGAATTTTTAAATTCCAAATCAGCATCCATTCTCCCGGTACCCATAGATGATGGTTGTCAACTAAGGATCCCATAATAAAATTGTAGGCTGACTTGACAGAAAAGCAACCCTATTTTTCATGCTTCCAAATTAATTTGTCCTCCACATGTAGGCTATAGTTGGTGTAGTTGAATGGATAAATAATTTGCATCTTTCGATAATTGAATGATTGTTTTATCACAACCTGATTCCAAGTTCCATTATCAGTAGTACCAATTAAATCAAAGACCCTAAGCTCTTCAAAAACCGTTCATGGGCTCAATGGAAATATTACTATCAGTTTTTCTCAACCACGATGTTCTCCATACATTTACCACCACATGTAGGCTATAGCTGGTGTAGTGGAATGGATAAATAATTTGCATCTTTCGAGAATTGAATGATTGTTTTACCACAACATGATTCCAAGTTCCATTATCAGTAGTATCAATTAAATCAAAGACCCTAAGATCTTCAAAAATGGTTCATGGGCTCAATGGAAATATTACTATCAGTTTTTCTCAACCACGATGTTGTCCATACATTTACCACCACATATAGGCTATAGCTGGTGTAGTGGAATGGATAAATAATTTGCATCTTTTGAGAATTGAATGACTGTTTTACCACAACATGATTCCAAGTTCCATTATTAGTAGTATCAATTAAATCAAAGAACCTAAGATCTTCAAAAACCATTCATGGGCTCAATGGAAATATTACTATTAGATTTTCTCAACCATGATGTTGACCATACATTTATTTTGAACCTATCTTCCAGACTCCATTTGGTTCCTTTTTTTGCCACCGTCCATCTCCTAGACTTAAAATCTCAAATTTGGTTGCTGATTTCTTTGAGCTGTGACATGATCTTATAAATGATTGTCCCTAGAGTAGTAATCAACATTAAATTTAGTATTAAAATATCAGTAAATCCTTTAATATGGGATGGTCAATAGTAAATCATTTAGAGGTTTAAATTCAAAATAGTACTATAGTGATTGAAAATTTCAAAGGCACTCAAGAGACTTGAAAGTATATCTTATATTTGGGGCTCATTAATTTTGGAGTCTCCAAAACAAATGTGAGGTTGATATGAGTGTGATGAAAAACCATTTGCACCAATTGCACCATTTATTTCTTATTTACTATAAGTGTGATTAAATTTTTTATGGTTTATCGTATTCACTTTAGGATACTTTGAATAAGGGTTCCTCCAACAAGAGTACAGTTTGTTATTTGATAATATGCAGTTTCAAAGTATAGTAGTGTACTTGAGAAAAATTTAACCTTTCACTTTTTTCTTTTCTTTTTGTTACATTGTACCTATAGTTTTCAAGTACATTCATTTTTACCTGACATGTTTATGGTGCCCATGAGCAGTATAGCTTGGAGAATACTGACAATGCTCCTAAAAGATGGTATGTTATCAACCAGGTAAGTGTGAAGTCTTCGATGGAGTCAGAAGTCCACATGTTGGTGGTAAACGAAACTAATGACCACCAACATTTAGACTTTGACTCCATTGAAGATTCCACACTTACCTGGTTTATAACATATGATCTTTTAGCAACATTGTCTTCTGCAAGCCATACTGTTCATGAGCAAAAGAAACATCACAAGTATAAATTAATGTACTTGAAAACTACTAGATACGATGTAATAACAAGAAAAAAGTGAAAGGTTAAAATTTTCTCAATTACTCTAATATACTATGAAATTGAATATTATCAAATTAAACAAGCTTGTACTCTTGTTGGAGGAACCCTTACTCAAGCTATCCTAAAATGAATACAACAAACCATAAAAATTTCATCACACTCATAGCAAATCAGAAATAAATGGCGTGAATGGTTTATCATTACAGTTACAACAAATCAAACACAAGTGGTGCACAAATCAAACATGAATGGTGCGAATGGTTTTTCTTTGCAACTACTATCCACAAAGTGAGATAGAGGTTAGGGATTAAACAAATCAAAGCACAAAAGTAATAATGTTATTTGTAGTGTGAGAAAATAACAATTGAAGATTGCTAAGGCGCGGAAAAAATTCAATTACACTTCTCCAAAAATTGAGATAAAGCTTCAAGATTAAGAAAATACAAGTGAAAAATTAAAAGTAATAATGTTATCTGAGGTGTGAGAAATCACATTTGAAGATTGGAAATGTGTGGAGAAAATCATGATTTAAGATTGTAGGGTGTGGAGAATATCCCAATTGAAATTTTCTATGGTGTAGAAAATTACAATGAGGATAGCTAGGGTGTGGAGAAAAGTACAATGAAGATTGTTATGTTTTGCAGAATAATGAAAAATGGAGTAGAAAGATTTTACATTGCCAGAAATGAAATGGTGTGACTCTTGTCTCTCTATTTGCTAAAAGAAGTGTGATTTTTTTTCTTTATCAGCAACTAAAAACATGTGTCTCTCATAAGATATAGAGAGTAAAATTGAATTCAATTGGTATACAGACTAAGATTGAATTTCGAGATATCTTGAAACACCAACAACTATTTTACCTAAGAAAATAATAATAGCTTGACAAATAAATCATCTCATAATACGAGTTATTGTTAAAATATAGCCAAAATGAGTTTTTAAATGTAGCCATAATAGTGGTTGTATTTTGTTTGGCAGTTGACATGATTCATGGAGAGAATATTAATACTAACATGAGAATATTCAAAGTACTTGAGAAGGCAAAAACTGTACCTCTTTTAGATTATGCATATAATTGTACGGTATAGAAACTAGCTAGATTTAATAATCTTTATAATGTAATAATGCATGTCTTTTCTAGAAGGAAGAAAGAGATATACCTTATCATCATCAACATGATATATTTTGATGGCAATAATTGATACATATGTTACTTCCTTTTTGCTCAGGATTTTTGTTTCCTTGTACCAAAGTATAATTTGATAGAGTAATTATTGTTTTCTTCCTTTGTGAACCTTGAAGATAGTTTTCACATCTCAGCCTCATCCCAGTTGCCATCAAAATGCTTCAAGTCAAAGTATAACTTACTTTCACACCCAAACATGTAAATAATGAAAGATTGGAAGAAAAATAACATGGCGAAAGAATTAACAATCATTCTGAACGATAACAACATGGCTTTAGTTTGCATTTTGGAGAGAGATAGTCACATACACGCTTGCTGCTCGATCCCTTCAAATTTTCCTCATCAGAGTATGGTAAGACTAAGTAGTTGAGATCTTTGCCGAGGTTAAAGGACATGTTGGTACTGCTACCTTTGTTTTCCACTATCAGGTGAACACTATCCATATGTTTCACTAATCAAAATCAAAGTATTTACAACATAAGGTCTGAGAAGGTATTTATAATTGAGTAATCCTATATCTTTTTCAAATTTTTGCACAAATATTTTTAATATTTATACAGAAAGTATTAAACTAAAAATAAAGTACATTTAATGTTCTAAAAGCATTAAATAAAAAAAATTTCATAGAGAGAGAAAGATAAAATGCATTTAATATAATGTCTTGAAAACGTTAAAAAAAACATTTACACTCTCTATCTCATAAATACTAACGTTTAATGTTTGTCATAGACCAAGAAAATAAATATAAGGAAAGAATTTTACTAAAATATCCTTGTTTTCTTTCTTTATTTCAATAATGTGTTAATAAGTCTTGACAACATTATTTGTTACAAGACATACTAGGCATAGATATTTTGATATCTCATTTAAAAGTGATAAAATCAATTCTTTTGGAATTTTTTTCAAAAGCTAAAACTAAAATCATTTTGGGATAAAAAGAGTAATAAAATTTACTATATTTTTTTCTTACATAAAAGTGTAGGAAGAAAAAAATTCAAGAGACGGACAAGGTTGAGACATTTAAAACAAATATTTTCACATATAAAATCTTTAATGAAATCTAAAATATTAAATGTGGTCAAATGTTGATAAACTTAAAAATAATATTTACAATGAATAACTTATAATAAATTATAAGTTGGTTAAAAATTATTTTAATATATAAAATATTAAATTGACTTTAGTATTAAGTATTAAATATTAAATACCTGATTTTAATAAACTTCATTAAATTTTGTATTAAATATTAAATATTGACTACTTCATTCATTCCAAAATAAAATATTTAAAATTTTATACAAAAGTCAGTTTAATGAGATTATAATTAAAAATATTTAATACTTAATATTTAACATTTAACTTGTCTAGAGAACATTAAACCTCATTTAATACTTAATATTAAACGTTAAGTATTAAATATTAAATATGTTTACTCATAATCTCATTAAGTTAATTTAGTATTAAATATTAATTTTATTATTTAATATATGTATTATTTTAACAAATTACTTTGGATATTGGAATGCTTCATTACGGTCTTTGGGCAAAAGCCCACGACTACCTAGGTGAATTGGGTACCAATCAACCCAACCCAAATATTATTGTATGTGTTATCATGTCTTAATGATCGGATCTATATTTAGTTTTGGTAATGTGGGGGATTGATCTAATTATATATGATATTTGTGAATCATGGAGATAAGATACATTTAAGTTATATCACATTTAGTTTATTAACACAACTCGTGCTTGGTCTAGAGGCAAGACAAATTACACGCTTTGATGCTCTAGGTAGGTAGGTAGGTTCTAATCCTAAACGAGAAAGTTCATCCCAAAACAGATACATATGTAAAATTTAATATATCTATTAATTTTTGTAGTAAAGTCAATTGAATACTTAATTTTAATATTTAAAATATGTATTAGTTTTACTTTTCTATATATATTATAAATAGCATGGACAATATTTTATGTCTTCATAATTTTACATTTGCTTAATTATATCTTCAAATTTTATTTATTACTAAATTCTTACAACATTTATGTTAGAGAAAAAAAATATTTTTACTGAAATTGACTTGTAATTTTCAACAATTGTAACTCCACTCACCCCCAAGAAATCAATTGTGTTGATGCCACCCATTTAAGAAAATTAAAGAGTCAACATGGTGGATGCCTTACACCACAATATTAAAAAGATTAAATACAAAAGTACTATGGATAATCAATTTATTGTTATTCATATTTATTTAATAAAAATGGTTATACACTAACAATGTAAATTTTTTTACACAATCATCCAATCACAACACATTATGTGTGATAAGTTTGTGAACATTTAAAATAAGTATCTTAAAGTAATTCAGACAGTGATTTTTTATTGAATGATAGTAGAAAACTATTTTAAACGGTCAATATATACACATTAAGTTCTATTTATTATACTACATTTTATTATTATTGTTATTATTATTATTATTATTATTATTATTATTATTATTATTATTATTATTATTATTCACTTTTCAATTATCTCTTATATCTATAATTAGGCTATTTCTCTTAGAAAAAATACACACAATCTTCAATGTCTCTAATCTCTCTTTAATCTTTGCTTTTTGACCATTTTAGTAATTAAAATAGCTAATTATCAAACAAATTAAATGGAAAAAGACTACCTAATGGAAAAACAATGATAGTAAAAAACAATGGCATTGTGTGCAGTACATAAATCTAAGATTAAATTATTATTTTTCTTTATCTTACTTTTAATACCTATTTTGATTCTTTATCTTTCAAAACATTGGTTGCAATTTGTTTCATTAAATTCACTGACATGAAAACTATGAAACTATAGTACCTTAATTAGTTCCAAACTTCCAACCTTTCTTATGTAGCATGGCTGAATTAAAATAATAGAGATGACACAAAATCATTAAAACATTATCAAGTAGACTTAAAATCTCAAATCTATTGCTGATTTCTTTAGTATTAAACATTAAATTTAGTATTAAAAAAAATAAGATAAATGTTAACAACACACTTTCTAACACACTCTTTTAATCACATTCTATGTTATTGGTTGAAATTTATTAAAAATGACAAAATTTGGAGGATCCCACATCATATTTAAACGAATTTTAAAAGGCACCCAAGAGATTTAAAGGTATATCTTATATTTGAGGCTCATTAATTTTGGAGTCTCCAAAACAAAAAAAGTGAGATTGATATATAATAGGAAATGATATAAGAGTCAAATAGGTTATGTTTAAAAAAAGAAGAAGAAGAAAATTATTACTATATTAAATGGTCAATATATACACATTAAGCTCTATTTATTTTACTATATTTTATTATTATTATTATTATTATTATTATTATTATTATTCACTATTCAATTATCTCTTATATCTATAATTAGGTTATTTCTCTTAGAAAAAATACACACAATCTTTAATGTCTCTAATCTCTCTTTAATCTTTGCTTTTTGACCATTTTATTAACTAAAATAGCTAATTATCAAAATAATTAAATAGAAAAAAATTACCTAATGGCAAAACAATGATAGTGAAAAACAATGGCATTGTGTGTAGTACATAAATCTAAGATTAAATTATTATTTTTCTTTATCTTACTTTTAATATTTATTTCGATTCTTTATCTTTCAAAACATTTGTTATGATTGTTGGACCAACGGCCTCAATAACTTAAGAAGGGATGAATTAATTTCCCACTAACAAACTTTTAACCCTCCTTCCAAGTGATAGACTCAAAATGCAGAAGAAGAAGTAACAATCAATTTAATAATGTTCTTTAAACATACAAGACAAAATTGATTGTAATAAAATAAAAGAGATAAGGGAAGAGAGAAATTCAAACTCAATTTATATTGGTTCGAACACTTCTCGTGCCTACGTCCAATCCTCAAGCAACCCACTTGAGATTTTCCACTCTCTTTGTAAAAATCCTTTTACAAAGTCTGAACCACATAGGGATAACTCTTCCCTTGTATTCATGAATCCTTACAATTTAAGAGACCCTCAGTCCCTTAACCAATCTCTTCGAATAAGAAGAGGAAGAAGAAGAATTCTCTCTTTAAGAGAAGGATATTACAATTGAAATTCTTGGATGAACTCTTAATAGATTTGCAAGTGTTTGCACAAGAGTTGTTGAGAGAGCATTTGGCAATGAAGCTCTCTTGGAATATCTCTCTCTTGCTTTTTGAAATCAGACACACATATATATAGGTCATTCGTATCTTTTTCAAAATGATTTGAAGAGATGTATCTTTTCAAAAAGCTTCTTTTCAAAAAGCTTTTTCTGAAATTTTTCACCGGTAATCGGTTACAGGTTTTGGATAATCGATTACGCAGTTATATTTTGAAGGGTCATCACTTTTGAATTTGAATTTCAAGAGTTCCATTGCTGGTAATCGATTACAAATATCTGATAATTGATTACAGGTTCAAAATTCAAATTCAAAACCCTTTTTAACATTACTAAAGCCTTGGATGTCTTGAAAACACTATGTTTTAAGGCTTGATCTTTAGTTAATCTTGAAGCAAGACTTTGTTTGTTGAAACAACCTTGTATTAATCTTGAAGCAATGTTTCTCCTTTGAAGCAACCTTATTTGATTTTACTTTGGCATCATCAAAATCATGTATTCATACATTCATAATGGTGTGAAATTTGTTTCATTAAATTCACTTACATGAAAACTATGAAACTATAGTATCTTAATTAGTTCCAAGCTTCCAACCTTTCTTATGTAGCATGGCTGAATTAAAACAATAGAGATGACACAAAATCATTAAAACATTATCAAGTAGACTTAAAATCTCAAATCTATTGCTGATTTCTTTGAACTGTAACATGATCTTAATTATATGACACAAATTGATTGTCCCCATAGTAGTAATCAACATTAAATTTAGTTTTAAAAAAAATAAGTAAGATAAATGTTAACAACACACTTTCTAGCACACTTTTTTAATCACACTCTATGTTATTGGTTGAAATTTATTAAAAATGACAAAATTTGGAGTATCCCACATCATATTTAAACGAATTTTAAAAGGCACTCAAGAGATTTAAAGGTATATCTTACATTTGAGGCTCATTAATTTTGGAGTCTCCAAAACAAAAAAGTGAGATTGATATATAATAGGAAATGATATAAGAGTCAAATAGGTTATGTTTAAAAAAAGAAGAAGAAGAAAATTATTACTTCTAACTTGAAGACAAGAAATCTATGTAGTCAAGAAGTGAACACTTAAATTTAGTAATCAAATCTTGAAGACAAAATTCTTAAAAAGAAGAAGAGAAATGTAACACTTCAATATTTTAAAATATGACCTTGAGATTTAAGTTAGGAATTTAAAAATTTATTAATTCTTCTAATATATATATATTTTTTTTGTAGAGATTTGTCTTTATAACATCCTGCATTTTAAGTATAATTAGTAATAATTAGTACTATTAATAAATGGAAAATACTTTGATAATTGGTAATCGTCAAATATACTTTAATTTTACATATGATTGTAGGTGATTATGGAACATTTCTAATACATGGAGCCTTGTTTTACCTTAAGATTGGGGTGAATTGTGAATAATGACATTGGAACTCTAGAATTTTAGTTTTTTTGTAGGACTTTTTTGTAGGACTTTTTTGATGTTTTTGTGGAGTTTTTGAAGGAAAAGTTATTGAAGAAACCAAGCTCTTCTCGCTTAAGTGTTGCATACTATGTGCTTAAGCAAGCCAAGTCAGAATCAAACGCAAGAAACATTGACATGCCTCACTCAAGCAAGTCATCTTGAGTGCCTAAGCGAGGGGAATTATGAAGATAATTGATGAAGTTAAGCTTGCAAAGCATGAACAAAGTGAGGCTTAAGTGAGCTAAGTAAGAGAACAACATATGATTTGTGATACCACTAGAGTTGGTTTGTGTGTTCATGATGAGCAAGGGGGATTGGTTTAAGCAATGACATTGTGGAGACAACCATGCATGGACGTTCAAGAAAGTGAAACATGGGGTTTAATAATGACTTCATTTTGTAGCTACAATAAATTTGAATCATGTAGTGTTTAAATTAGACTGTAAAATGATAGTTGGCGAGATAAATACTGCATGTGGGGACAGACAAAATTGAGAAATATTGTTGTTGAATGTAGAAATATTTTAGTTGCTCATTCATCCTATGGAATTGGATTTGTTAAGAGGTAAGCTGCTAATGGAGTTGCTCATGAGTTAGCAAGGATGACTTCATTGTTCCCTAGCCTATACTCTATTAATCATGTAATTCCTTGTATTGAGCATTGCAGAAGCAAATAACACAAGAAGAGAGGTTGAATTTTGTTTTTGAAAATTTAAAAACTTTTCTAAGACTGATAACGCATTTATTGTTTGATTTAAATAGACCTAAAACACTTGGATATCAGATTGCGTTAGACGATGATAAAAGCAGTTTTCTTTATAAAACAAAACAAGATATAAAATTTAAAAATGAATTCAAACCCTTTGTCAATTAAAGCAAAAGAGAGAAATACACAAAGAATTATACTAGTTCGTCACAAACTCAAGACTGCTTGCAGTTCCAGGCAGTTACCAAGGTTTTACTAACTTATGAAAGTTACAAGTATTACTCATTGCCACTTCTTATGCTTGCAAGCTCTACCTCAAACTTGACTTAAACATGGTATTCTTTGTCATACCAAGCCATTGCTAGCTCTAAACAAATCAACAAGATTTGTTTACTCACTACCTAAATATGTGATCGTCTTAAAGATGGATATATCACTCAACACTTTTAGTCTTTTCTCTCAAGGTATACAATAATATGTTTTATGATCTCAGTATCTTTACAAGAATTTACAAGAAAAAATTAAAGAATAAGATTGCATAGATGATTTGTGTCTTGTTTCTTCAAAAATTGTTTCATATATAACCTTCATCTCTAAGTATATGTACGTTGTCTCGATTGGATTCTTCACTCTGTTCTTCGTTGAAGTCTTAAGTCTGTTGAAAAATTTAATGCTTGCATTAAATGTACATCCTTTATTCATGCAAAGTTCATGCTGATAAGTTAATGTGTCTTGTAATTTAGCAAATAAGTCACTTCTTTCATCAAGTAGGTCTGCAACAACAGAGCACACCTTTTAATGGGACCAACATATGGATTTCATTTATTCTTCGTAGGAGTTTGACATGTCCTAAGAGAATATTTTTTGCATGAAAGAATCTCATACACAAAATATTAAATAAATGTCTTAAATGTTATACCAGATCGTCTTATAAGTGTATCGTCTCAAACTTTAGACGTGCAAATACAAATCATAATTTAATAGCATATCTGATACAACTTTTATCATTTGTATTTATTGACATTTAATCAAAACAATTAGGAGTCTTGGTTCGTCTTTAACATGTAAATGGCTTTTGACATAACAAACATTTTGATTCATAATGAAATGAGATAAGAATTATATGGTAAAAAAATAAAGATAATTTAATTGTGATTTAATATTGCTAAAGATTTGTGATTTTGTTGGTTTGTTTGTGTTAGGAAGGGCTTCAGGAGCCTAAACGTGTCCTAAACCAAAATTATTAAAAGAATATATTGGTCGAACTTAGATATTTATTTTATAAATTATAGGTTTTATTTTTATTAAAATAATATAATGTTAACGTATAAATAATAATTATTTATTATTGGCATCACTTGGGACCATTTAAATGTATTGTGCTTTTCCAGTAAAAAAATGTATTGTGTTTTTTCAGGAGGAATAAATCAATAAAGAATATATCTTATATTAGCCGTACTTTCCATTTCTCCGAAGCTCTCTGTCACTACAAAAAAAAAAAGGCTTTTTTACAACACAGCTTCAAGGTTGGTGGCATTATAAACGTCGTAGTAGGCTGCATGGTGACATTTATGTAAATATTTAACTTCTACAACGATGTTTGATTGCTACACTGTCGTAGTTTCTTAAGCGGTGATATTTTTGTAATTAAGAACTTTGTCAACAAAGACGGTGCTACAAAAGACCGTCTATGAACACTGCTTTTCCACCATGTTCTTGGAAAGCACCATCTTAGACTTGCCCGACATGAAACCAGTTGTCTCGTGCCCTTACTCACTACTTGGAGAAACCCCTATTGATGGTAGGACTGATACCAATCCTGAAGGACTCATTGCTGCATATGGCAAGTGGGCTTCTATTGTAGCTGCTAGATTAAATGTTGGAGGCCTCTCTTGCAAGGTTTCTTCTTTTTACCGTCATACATACTAGTTAGGCCTTGGATTTAGATAAATCTTCAAATTGAAATCCCTGCAGTTAACTTGGTTATGGGCTAAAATGATAACAACTTTAGAGACTTTAATTACACGCTTATGTATGTTTAAAAGCCAGGTTCTTGACAAGGAGGTGTTTCAAAAGCAGATGTTGGAGAAACTTATATGGATTTGTTCCGTTATGCTTGTTGGAGCACCTCATGGAGGGGTTTTAGTAGGTGTCGCGGACAAGGAATTCCGCACTGAAGTAAGCTTTGCAATAGACATATTCTCGAAGTTAATATGCAATTTTGTTTGGATCAACTTCTCTATAAATATTTATATAGGAGAATAAGATAACAAGCATAAAATTTTATACTATAAGCTAAATTTAACTTGTGCATTAGTAAAATGAGCTTTTGGAGAAGTTAAAATTAGCATATTAATATTCTGTAACCTGCAGGGGATGGTTGGATTTTTTGCATTGGGTGATTGGTCCCATCTTGTATATAGGTTAGGGCACCCTTTGTGCCCTTCATATATAATACAAATAATTTGCTGAGTAAAAAAAACAAAATTGTTTGGCTTCTTCAAAAAGTTGATTTTAACTTATGGGAGAAAATTATTTTATTTTTTCTTTTCATTCTCTTCTCTTATAAGTGTTTATGGAAAAACTTATCAAAACATGGTCTTAACCAATGATATTTTGTTTGATTGGAAAACAATATTACATGCACATGATTTGATTAAAATTGGGTAGTTAATAGGATGGTTGGTGATTGCATCAGTATCCTCTCTCTCATATGTATATATATGATTTCTTCTTTTGGATCTTGAAGATGTGTCTACTCAGTGACCTTTCTCAGTGAGTAAGAAAATGGCTATGGCTGAGTCTTGGGTGAAATCAAGTTAACATGAAATATCTTCAAAGTTCAATTTATTTTTTTGTTAGATGTGGTATGCTTGAAGGGTTGATCCTGAACTAAAGGAGCGTTGTCCAAAACGGGTGACCTGACTTTGAACTTGATTTGTTGCCTTGAATGAAATTTGTGGGCTACAAATTATAGACACAAACTATGTTTGTCATGCAAATTTGGGCCATAATAAGAGAAGGAAGAAAACGCAGAGATTTTTTGGCAAACATCTTGAGCTAAAATTGATAATGTATTTAACACTAAAAAAAAATAACACTGCAATGAGAACTGACTGATGTTTGCACTTTCAGTTGTCCAGCCTTATAACAGAACTGGCATCAGCAGCATCAAGTGAAAAGGGGTTAACATTTGAAGAAGCCATGGAAGAGCGCTTATGTGCATATTCCTGAGCCATAGCCCACTTTCCCACAGCAGTTAAGGAGGTATATGATACAATTTATTAGTGGAATCAATATTGGATTCACTAGATATCTAGATATCTCTGATATATAAGTTCTTATCTTGGTTATACTTGCAGTTCAAATGGAGAAATGGTTGGTTTTATTCTCACTCTGATGGTATGTGGGGATTTACTTTTATTGGTTACATTTTCTTACAATTAGTCATTTACTCTTTGTTTTGAACCTCTAGAATTTTTAAATTTGTTCCTTCATATTTCATTCTCCCCTCCCTCTCATTTTTTAATTAAAAAAATATCTAAAATGTCTGGATTTTATACCAAGATTTCAGGATTATAAAATTGAAGGTTAGGGTAAAACAGGTTTATGGTTTTCTTTGCTTGTGCTTTCTTTTTAAAGATAGATAGCAATTTTGCAAAAAAAAAAAAAAACCTGACAAGGCTCTGCAAATAACCATGTGAAATTTCAGGGGTTCAAGTTAAATGCTTGTGTTCATACAGTTATGTTGCTTTCTTCAATGACTGATTTTTACATCTAGATCAGTAAGCATGGAATTTTCCTTTCATACTGTGCAATCTGGGAAATTTCAGAAATTAGTGACCATGGAATTTTCCTTACACCTCTCTTTGAGCCATTTGTCATTCCTCTGCTTCTTGAGAAACTTTCTTCTTCATTGCATTCAGCAAAGGTTGGTATTAATAGATTATTATTATATCTTTGATGCTAAATATGTGTGTAATCAATTTTATTTTTTAACTTAATCATTCATATTTTTGTGTATGTTGGTTTTCTATGCATTCATTGGCTATTATGTTTAACTGGAACTTATCTATTTTTGACCATGCAACTATTAGCTTTATTATTGAAATTAATAGTTAGGAACATAAGGCTTTTGATCCATTCTTACACATTATGTTTTGATTCTTATATTTTGATGTATGAAAATGACAAGTCCAGTCAATATGGCAAGCATAATAATTCATGAAAATTGGTGGAGATTCATGTTGCTTCAATGCTTATTTAAATTATAAGCAACTTCCTTTGCTTGTTGGGTATGTGTGTACTTATTGGATTTTGGGTAATTTTGTCCCGATTATAGAATATTTTTGAAGAAGCTTCAAGGTAAATATGCTTTCAAAATTAATTGGAATTAAGCATACTGAGCTGAGCTCATTACACTCTAGCATGTTGTTGTTCTTTTGGTTTTGTTTTCATTATATGTAGTTGCTCCTTTTCTTTGTGAAACGTACTTAAATAATTTTAGAATAAACTTTTATATAATTTAAATAATAATGAATTTCAAACCTTTTAATAAAAATTAATTAAATAAATTATTTAAGATTTATATTTTCAATCATCTTTTTCATACTCTTGAAATGATGCTCCTTTTGGGAAGCTTAATGTTCTTGTTGCAGTAATATATGAAATTTTGAGACCTGAAATAGAAATTATGGTTATTTCTCATAATGAAACAATTGTCTTGTTCCAATTGGTTATAAATTTCCTTGGTTCTCTCAAGGTGGATTACATAATGATATGATATGACCCATTAAATATGGCATACTGACTTCATTCTCATATTCACAAATAGCCTTGTTTTATGCTGCTGTACTTGCAGGGCTTCTCCATCGATTCCCTGTAAGCTTTTCTCAGGTGCAAAACTAAATGTTAATTACTTAGTAATAGTACTTTTAAAAATAGATCAAGGTGTTTAATATTTGTTTCTTTTTTGGAGTTTTAGTCTTTTAGCATCACTAAGTTGCAGATTTCGCCCTCTTTTATTGCTTGTTATGTAAATAATTGCATCAGTACTGGTTTGGATTTGCAGGGAATACTTTCAACTGAAAGAGGCCAAAGTGCTTTAGAGTCATTTGATTCATATCAGAGGTCTGTGATTGAGGTAATATTTTAATTTGGGCTGAAAAGAGTATTCATTTTCTTTTGTTAAATTTCAATTTAAAATATATAAATAGGAATTTGGGAAATTTTTTAATATTACTTTCATGTAATCTTTATTTGTTTTTTCTACTTCTCTTTGTGTCTGCTGTTAGAGATAATATGTTGAGACTGTCAAAGTTTTAATTGTGAAATAATAATTATTTAATTTAGGAGCTACTTTATAATAAAAAAATTTTAAATAACTTTTTTTTAAATTGTCTTAGGAATTTTTAATTTGTCCACCTCTTATTTTTATTTAATATATCATTTCAATATTTATTTTTTAAATATATTTTAATATTAATATTAATTACAATCATGCTAATAAAGATTAATGTTCTTGTTGCAGTAATATATGAAATTTTGAGACCTGAAACAGAAATTATGGTTATTTCTCATAATGAAGCAATTGTCTTGTTCCAATTGGTTATAAATTTCACTACTAGGAAATAAGGTTTTTACATCGGTTATTTAAGACTTTCAACATCGGTTATTAACTGATGTTGAAAGTCCCGATGTTGAAAGTAATATCGTTAACATCGATTTTTCAAAATCGATGTTAACTAATAAATACAACATCGGTTATTTAAATAGCCGATGTTATATGATAAGAATTTTGAAGAAAGAAAGTTATAAATTTACATATCAACATCAATTTTTTAAAAAATCAATGTTAACTGGCATTATCAATATCGATTATTTAAATAACCGATGTTAACTGGCACTAACAACATCTATTATTTAAAAAACCGATGCTAACTGAAACTAACAACATCGATTATGTAAAAAACCAATGTTAACTGGAACTAACAACATCGGTTTTTTAAATAACCGATGTTGTTAGTTCCAGTTAACATCGATTATTTAAAAAACCAATGTTGTTAGTTCTAGTTAACATCGGTTTTTTAAATAACCGATGTTGTTAGTGCCAGTTAACATCGATTATTTAAATAACCAATGTTGAAATGTAAATTTATAATAAGCATCTTCAGTTGCATCATATGTTTGTTTGTTATAGTATAATGCATTCAATTTAAAGAGTCATCAGACTTATAGTTAAGCCTTAACATTTAAAACTAAAGCATAAAAGAATATAAACTTGAAGGGCAATCAAAGATCTCATTATTCAAACCACTAAGGTTGGCCAAACAGTGGGAGTTATAGTAGTTTGCATGGAATCTTAAGTACAAGCCTCATTACCACCATTATACACCCAAAAGAAATCTCATATGCATGCAGATAGTCAAATAAACTAGCATTTTATCCAACATGACAATGAGTTTACAAACATATTCATAACAAAATTTTAGTGAACTTACAGTCTTTCTTTCACTTGTTCCTTCTGGTGGCTAAATATCTTGTATCCATTCAACCTATGCAACACAATACCTGCATAAAACATTTAAAGAATAAAGTCATATTTCCATGAAAGAAAAATAGCCAGATCAACAGCTAGAGAATTCATGAAACACCCAGAGACAACTCACCCATCTTGATCCCAGGAACGAATGATACGAAATCTCCTATGACTTTTAATCTGCATGTAACAACACTTTCTTAAACATTGAACAAATTTAAAATAAAATTAAAGAAAAACCAACTCTATTTTAATAGAATCTAGGTTAAAATAGAAAATTTTTAGGAGCCTCCAAAGTATCCTAGGACCACTAACACTAGCCCAGTAGTGACAAAATAAAATAAGAAACAAACACCATTACAACTGACTTTTAGAGTGAACTTGTACAAGTTGTCAATTGTCCACAATATTCTCAAGTCCTTCTGGCAAGTGGTATTGGCTCTAGTAAAACACAACTTTTGTCCCTAAAAAATTCCACCAATTTCACATTAGTCTCTGGACTTTCTAAACCCAATGATGTTCCCAAAAGATAAATCTATTGAGAAAGTTAGTCCCTGAGTTATGTTCTGACCATTTTAATGCAGGTGTAAATTTAGCATATTAAGTAGCTAACATAGCACTGAGATGGCCACCTATAGGTATGGCATGAAATTAGCATTTGGTCAATCCTTTGCAGTAATTTCACTATTTCTGATATGGTCTTTGTTGACAATTATTTGTGGTGATGTTGGTTTTTTTTGGAACAAAAAATTAAGTCATAAACAAAAAATTTTAACATTATAAGTAGTATTTTGTTTACTATTTAAATACTACTATTGTTATCACTCAATTTATTTTTTATGATTTCTATACGCAACTTATGAGAGTGAGAATAATATTTGTTCCTTTCACTGAATTATACATCAAATATAAAAAAATTGCCTATTGGAATTGCCACAACAACTAATTCTCCATATGGGCCAAAAACTTGCTTCATGTGATCATTAGTGACATCAGGATCCAAATTTCCAACTAAAATCTACAAAAAAAATTCAAGTAACAAACAAGTATGAAAGAGAGAAGTTTCTACATTGTAAAGAAGTATGCAGAGTTGTATTATTTGGATCAATTTTGTTCTATGTGCCTTGAGAGAATTTTTATTTGATGCCTCATGTTCATGACAAAAAGTGAAGTACAAAGATGAATTATGTAAATATGGAAGTGAGCAACAATAAAAAAAACCATGAACAACGCTAAATTAGTACTCAAATTAGACTATCCCATAATTCGTCACATGAGGTGAAGAATTCTGGTTCATTAGTTTGTATTTGCAAGTTTTCAAATATAAAAAAAAGTACATGAATGAAGAATTCAAGCATTAAATAGAATGAAGAATATAAAATACAAAAACTTAAAAATTCATTCAAATTATCATGTTGTCAAGCATCAAACTATTCCTTCTAGAACCAGACTTGCCATCACGTTTTATACGGAAATACTTTGGAAAAATTGAACAACTATTTTACAAGAGCATGCATACATTAAGAATTTCAAGTAAAACTGAAACAGATAACAAAAGGAAGTCCCATATATCATTCTAAAGCAACTCTAATAAAAATTGCAACAAAGGGCTCTTTTAGCTATGATATTTTTTATTTCTTTCCTTAGTGGAATGCTTATGATCACTAGTTGATGGCTACAAAGTTACCTTCTTTACTCCGCGAATCTTCTTAGCTCTATTCTTTCTCTCCTTCATTTGCTTCCTAGACATCGTCTTAGAAAAGTTGTTTTCTAAGACGGTGCATACATGAGCACCGTCTTAGAAGGTTGTCGGTTTTCTAAGACAGTGTCTTCTTACCCGTCATTGAAAGTTAACACTTTCAACGACGTTAGCTTCTACGACGGTTAACAACCATTGTTGTATGCTGTTTTTGACCGTCGTAAAAAAATAATTTTTTTAGTAGTGTGTAACTGTGTATAACTTTAATGATAAATTGTAAGATTAGCAATAGGACAATTGATTTTAGCTGGATAACAACAATGATGAGTGAAAATAGCAAAAATCATAACCTCATATGATAATAAAAACTAAAAGGAAAAAATGTAATTTATTCTCTTATTTCTTTCTAACCTAATTCTATCTTAATTGTTTTAACAATATATATAATAAAATGTGCTTAAAAGATAGAGCCTTTCTATCCTTCTTTGTTCATCCTAACAACTAATTGTCCTTTAATCTCAACTTTAAAACATGATAAAAAAATATTTAATAATAATTTATTATATATGATAAATTTATTAATTTTATGATAATTATTTTAAAAATTATATCAACGATCATCAATGATTAAAAAATAATAAAAACATTCCCATTAAACTCAAAATGAAAAACAAGATCACATAATCGGTAGACATATAATTTTCCAAAAGCAAATTGTTTCTAGTAGTAAATGGAAAGATAAAAAAGAATAGTTGCACAACTTAAAAATCTATTTTGAAAGAAACGAATCCTGAAGCGTGTCACTCCCACTCTCACTCATCGCTTCACCCCCTTCTCTTCAATTTTAGGATTTTATCGCTAACTCACACTACTAAAAAAAGGACCTTCTACATCAGTTCTAATGACCTTTCTACATCGGTTACGATGCATGGTGGTAACACAGTGTCGTTGAATACCAACATCGGTTGGAGGACCGTCTTTGAAGGACGACCTTTCTACATCAGTTGTCTAGCTCAATCAATGTAGAATGTGAGCTTTCTACATCGGTTCTAAGGTTGAAACCGATGTTGAATGATAGGATTTCTACATCGGTTATCAGTCAACCAATGTATAATGGGTAATAATGGCAAGGTTTCTACATCAGTTATAAGTCAACTGATGTAGAATTTGAAGGGTTTCTACATCGTTTATCACTCAACCGATGTAGAATAATGAATTTTTTTATTTTTTTTGCAAAATTTATAATTTCCCCTTCAAATATTGATGTGATGTTAAAGTGCATGATTGTGATTTACTAAATGTAAAAATACACATATTTGAGCCAGAAAAATCACAAACTATGTGTAAGACTAATGTGAAAAATCAAGAACATCAAGAAACAGTTTTATTGAAATGTTATTTAACAACTTCTATAAAGATTTTGCAGGGTCAAGGAAAGTACCTACTGTAGAAGCATTAATCTGCAATAGATGGTGTGAAAAACCTAAGTTATAATGCACTATCGACCCATCAACCAGCTGATAGACGAAAACAAGATTTGAATAATTAATATTCCAGAAGATAGGAATAAAGCATGACCAATCCTAAGAGAGGAGTTGGTCAGAGGGGAAAATGTCACTTTAATAAATATTTTAATTTTTTATATTTTATTTTAATGTTTATTTTCCGTTAAGCAGCTTTCAGAGGAACATGAAAGGTTATTAAGTTTGACCAAATCTTCTAATGTGCAGGGTGTGATACCACCATAAGTGAAAGTAGTTAAATTTAGAAATTTATTTAACATCTTCAAGTATAGTTTTAAAAATTGTCTAGGGACTGTGGTCATGACACTACATCACTCAATCATAAATCATTAATTGACTCGTTTGAAATAAAAAAAACTAAAAATTTTATATTTATCTTAAAACTAAGACTAGATTTGAAGTTACAAATGAATATACTAAACCAAAAAAATTAAGTGAAATAATAACTTAAAAAAAGAGAATGATATGAGAGATTGCTCTATAAAACATGAGCAATTGTTGTAGTATAATGACGAAATTGCTAATTTTCTTCTCTCAAAAATCAACCACACTCCACTTATCCATCACTGATGAACCAACCATTTTACAAATCAAAATAGTATAAATTCAATACTCGTTGCTTAACAAGAGAAAGGGGAGAAAGGGAAGGAAGGGAGGAGTGGGTGAAGAGTAACTCGAAGAATGGATGGTTTTGCCTCAAACTCTTGCCAGATATTGTGATAAGTAGTAAGATCAATCTTGAGAAACGTTGAAGCAAGATATGCAGCTCCAGCAGCAATATGATGCGGTTTATACTGAAGTCATAGAGAGCTCTGAAGCCTACAATATGATGCAGTTTATACTGAAGACGTAAGAAATTGACATTGATTCCAAGTGAGAAACACAAATTTACTAACTTTCCCTTACCAAGAACAAAAGCAGCAACTCGGAAAGAATAAGAGAATTTTTCAAATCTCCAGACCCAAATATTTCACGGGGACTCCCAAACTTTGTGAAAAACATAAAAATATGCTTAGTATTGTTATTTTATTGCACCCCTATTTTAGCTTAGGAAGGAGAAGCTAAAGTAAGGATCTTGAAGCTCCTAGGCTGTTCTTTCTTCAACTTTGGTTAACTCAATAAAAATCAAAGAAGTTCCTAAGAATATTAGGATTATATTCACTAAGACATTTTAGTTAGTTTTTAATTTTTTTTACTAGCTAAAAAAATTATTTGATTGTTCAGTAAGTAAACTTTATTTAGTAACTTCTCAATAGTTTCTAGTCATTTTTAAAATATTACTTGAAGTAGAATTATTTAAAATGTTAGCGTCGGACTTTTTATGTTTTTTCCATTTTTATTTTTGGCATATTTATTGATTTCCTTATTACCTTTTTTTAAATAAATCATTATATTACTTCTTTGTTATTTTATACTTTTCAGCTACTTCAACAATTAATTTATCCAATATTTCTAATTTAATTTTTTAACTTCTAGCTATCAACTAACTATTCAACTTTCAATTAACTTTTCAACTAATTTTACGAGCATAGCAGCCTAGAACACATAAAACACATAGAGATGCGTATTATTTTACTTGTTAGCTCATTAAATAACATAAATATAAATTTAATTCATGTTGCAGTGTAAATTAAATACTTAACATATATCGGGAAAAACCACGGTGCTACTATTACACTCAAGGGACTAGAAAATATATCTTATATTTTTATGCTATATAATATTTGAATTTTTAAAACAAAAAACAAGATTGATACAGAAATTTAAAAAGGCCTAATGTATAAGAAAATGACACAGATATTTTAGTTAAATGGGCTGAAATAAAAAAAGATTGGAAAATCATTTTCCTAATTAACTTGAACATAAGAATTGTATGTAGTCAAAAAGTGATCACATAAATTTAGTAATTGAATCTTGAGGACAAAATTCTTTAAAAAAAAGAGGGGGAAATGTAACAATTTAAAATTTTAAAAATATGACTTTTAGATTTAAGTTGATTAGTTTATAAATTTATTGATTGTTATATATATATTTTTTTCATAGATTTGTCCTTTTTTGGTTGTCTTTGTGTCGGCTTTACATATAAGCTATAACAAAATGAAAAATTTATTACTCTTTTCAATAACATGGTCCAACTTCGGAAACAAGGAATAAAATTTAAACTAAGGTTAAAAAGGCTAGATATGAAATTTACCCCACCAGTACTGTGTCTAAACTTAGGAAGCAACCCGAAAATATGTTACGTCTCAAATGTGATACAAGGACAAACAATGCATGGTACGTATAACAAAAGAATAAAACAATTTGGCATACAAATTAGAACGAGTTTGATGATAATCAATAAGAGAAAATATTATTGGCATGGCTGTTAAACAACTACAAATCAAAGACTTCAACTAGAGTCAAAATAAAACTTACACAGATCCCTCCCAAAAACAATCAAACATCAATACTCTCAATGTACCAAACCTTCTAATATCAGGAACTAAGATAATTTCACAGTTCTGGTCCCCACCTCCTAGATGCACACAAACACTCCACTCTCAATGATTTTTGATCCAATCACCCCCAGGCATTTGAGGCTCAAACACATAAACACTCCCATCTGAGAGCCCCACAGCAAACTGGGCTGGTTTTTGTGGATGTGCAGCTACAGAAATTGGGTAGACTCCCCATCTGCAACAAACAGATTTTATATAATTTAATTTTAATGGAAATTCCATATTGTATGTAATTAATAAATATCAATTAATGCATATATATAAGATTTGAATTTCAATTAATTATCACTCCTATTTAGTTAAATTTTATATAAACTCTCTAAACAAAACTTTTTTTAACAAAGAAGTAAATTATATTTTAAATGAAAATTATTTAAATTAATGTGATTTAATTATAAGCTAACATTATTTC
The DNA here is from genome assembly GCF_000004515.6 of Glycine max. Lineage (NCBI taxonomy): Eukaryota > Viridiplantae > Streptophyta > Magnoliopsida > Fabales > Fabaceae > Glycine > Glycine max. The sequence goes on along the minus strand of NC_038253.2, from coordinate 35,226,223 downwards.
AATACCAAGATGCAATATTTGAGTAGAATGTACGACATTGAAAAGACTTTTATTATTTTTATTCAATCATATATTCTCATGCAAAGTAAAATTATCGATTTTTATAATAATTTAGTTTTAAAAGTATATGATTATCCAGTTGATAGTAATTTTGGAGTGAAAATGTAACAAAATTAAGCTCTATAATAATATACCTTGAAATTGTAGGAAGATAACAAGACCGATAGACCCTACAACGAATTTCAAAATTTGAAGCATCAAATATTGCCACAGCCCCATCACCAAAAATGGAATACACAGTGTGACCATCAGATGAGAATGTTGCTTGAGAGATAAGGATTGGAACTTCTGGAAGCCACTGACATGAAGGCAAAAAAAAAAAAAAAAGTCACTAATTTGTAAAGAAAAAGAAAAAGGGACTTGCATGATATATGTGAGGGTGAAAATAGAGAACCTGGTTGACACATTTTAGTTCTGTTGCTTCATAAATTGCAAGATGACTACGGTGTACAACAAGGAAGTTTATCTGATCAGGGTGAAATTGAATTTGAGTTTCACATACTGACACCTGGTTTCCTTGTATTTGTAATTGCTTATCTTTCAGCTTTTTCCACCCATCTGTATTCCATAGAATAATCTGCCAGAGAAATAAGAATTGTTACAAAGCAATTGATACAAAGAAAGAAAATAGGATAAACTGTGTTTTATCCCTAAAAAGTCTCTAGAAATTTGATTTTAATTCCTATAGAAATTTAACATACTTTTAGTCATTACATTTAGTGAGAGTGATGTGTATTTAATCTTTCATCAAATACTAAAAAAATGTGTTTTTGATAAAATATATATACAGACTAAAAGCGTATTAATTAAACTTTTACCAGAACTAAAATTGAATTTCGATACATTTTAAATATATTTTAGCCAAAAAAGTAATAATAGCTGAACAAACGAAACACATATGTTGTGATATATCAGTTATTATTAAATATAGCTAAATGGTTTCATCTAAAAGGTAAGCTAATTGTACATAGTAATTGCGTTTGTTGCCATGATTCATGCATGTAATGAATATTAATATTAAGTTATTAACCTGGGCATTTGCATCTCCAGATACAAGAATATTTGAAGAATATGAGAAGGCTATAGCAGTAACTCTTGTAGAGTGACCCTCAAGCTTGAATAGAACCTGACATAAATGTATAATATAGAAATAAAAACTAGTTTTAGTACCCTTAATTTAAACATGTGATGGTACATGCCTTTGTAGAAGGAATGAAAAGACATACCTCAGCTTGACGGACATGGTATATAAGTATAGTGGAGTCATCAAAGCCAATACCAAATATGTTGTTATCTTTGGGATAGTAGGCAAGAGATGTTACCATAGGTGGTGGTGACATTATAGTTGTCAGAGTCTGCGTAAGGCAAATGTGTAAGATGCATTGAGCTAAATATAAAAATAACATCATTTTTTAACAATAACATTAGGTTAAATATAAAAATAACATCATATTTTAATAATAACATTAGGTTAAATATAATAACAAAAACATCATTGTAAGTAGCAAAATAAAAGCAACAAGCGTGATCTCAATTGAAAGATTAAAGAAAGAAAAACATACGACGTGGAAACCAAATACAAAAATAAATATTCTCCAACTCGCGTGTTAAATGACATCACATGGTTGATTTCTGTAAGGCTAATATTAATTTTTATGAATGTTTAGATGAAAGGAACTCCAACTGCTTGAAATCATTGAACATATCCGCATTAAACAATTTCATGGCAATGAAATCTGGAATGTTTAGTAAAGCATAAATGTAACTATTAAGATTACCTTAAATGTCACAGTATTAAACAAGGAAACCATCCCTCCTGATGTTGAAATGATATATCCATTTGAATAAGCAAAACAGGAAGCTGGGTTTACACATTTGATACTTAAAAGTTCGTTGATCATGAATTGCGGGCCGTCCTTTGGGTGCCACAATTGAGAGCAAAATTGTGCACTAGCCTACAATCAATAATTACATTATTATGACAACCAATCTCTAAAATTAAACTTGAATGGTTAATAATGACAAACCAAAAGAGAGGCTAGGGGAATAAAAAAAACAGGAAGAAAAGAAAACCATATCAAAAGAAAGTGAATACAACATTACCTTGCCATCCAAGTTAAAGCCATTACGTGGCCAGCGCCAAACTAGATGGATACCATTGGATGCTAATGCCACAATGGAATCTCCCATATTACAGTAAGCCAATCTTAATATCTGCTTCATGTACAGTTAGTTAATGATCAATTCTTTGTTGTATGAATCTAATAGTCGAATTAGTATGTCTCATCTTGTAGTTAGCACACAATTTTTTTCTTCATAATATTGGTATAAGTAGTTGATGTGGTTGTAATATGCTAGCACGTTGTTTATTATCAATATGTTACTAAAACAATCTACAATTAACAACATGAGAAGGTATTAAAGGTATTAAGGGATCATAGCATGTTTGTTCGTGGTTTTAATACTTTAGCCTGTTAGAAAACAAATAATCCCAATAAATCATATAAATGCCACACCTTTGTTGCTTCGGGATGCATAGGGAGCTTCAAGAACTGACACTGAGATGGTGTGCAAATCTCAAATAGATTTCTCTGGAATAAATGTTGACATATGTTAGTTCTAGTTGTCGAGTATTAACATAAGACACCCCCTCCAAAAATAAAATCAAGAAAATAAAGCCAAGGACTTACCATCTAAAAACATTCAGTATATTGCCTAGAATAAACTCAAAATTGTTGGGTGAACTATAAATCTGTCTAAATCTGTCTGAATCAATAGGCTTATAGACATGATTCTAGTCACTTTTTTAAAACATCTTTATGGATATTCTAGTTTTGTGATTTTTGGAATGAGTCTTGATTTTTTTATATCCATATATCATGTATATCTAGTTGACAATCTTATTTTTTTTTTATTAAATCATATGACCTATTATATTTATACTTCTCTCGTTTTCTCCTAAGATGTCATAGAAATGTCTGAGCATCTTTATTCTTTTGGAATTGTGATCACATCTTGTCCACAATTGAAAATCTTACAACCAGAATTCTATGAAACTCACAAAATGACAATAGTACTATATTTTTCATTATGAAACATCAAAAGGGTTTCCAACATACAACACCAAAAAGTTATATATGTATATACTAATCATAATAAAAAGTTATAGTAAAATATTATATATATATATATATATATATATATATATATATATATATATATATATATATATATATATATATATATATATATATATATATATATAAAGATGCACAGAAAAAGAGGGTTCGGCTTTTGTTATGCAAATTCTTCAATTAGTAACTGGTATAGGTTTCGGTTTTATCCAACTAACCTCATCTAAATCCATATTAATTGGCCTTCCATTGGTTGAAGGTTTCCACTCCATAGTTGTTCCTAAAGAAAACAAGCCACATCATAAGGGCAGAACTAGGATGAATTCATATAGCAAGAGAGGTGAACAAATTAAAAATATTTCAAAATTTGCATTGAGTTTTTTTTCTCTATACAAAATTGTAGGATGTAATAACCTATGATAAACAAGCATCAAACTGATTGTCTAACAAAAATTAAAGTCTATACCTGAATTTTTTGGAGCAGATGTAGATGCTTCGGAATTACAATAGTCCATTAAAAGGTCTGGCTCTTGATTAGGATTTTGAAGCCACTGAAAGTTTAAGCTAATAAATGGAACAATCTATAAGTTTTCTGTGTAGCGGAAATATTAATGCATACCCACAAATCAAGAATAGTAGTAAAAATAATATATAAATAATTTGTGTGGTAGCACAATGTTAAAACCTAAGAACATGTGAAGGCCAGGCAAACATGATGAAGTGTAGCATATGAACTTCAAATAATGAAATTAAGAAAATAGAGTGAAAACTTTGATTGAGAAGATAGCATAGCCTATTATGGCTTTCAATGATTGGAAATTTTAGTTTTCCACGTAAAAGAGGATGATGAGTTATAATTTCCTTGAGTTCAACCATCAAATCCTTTCTTGCAGAATTTACATCTCCATATGATGGTTTAAGGTTCCTGTTTAGGTCCAACATATTAGAAAAAAAGAAAAGGATAAGCATGTGAAACAATATCTAATTGAATAAACACAGATAACTGAAATATACCTTATATTATCAACAATCAGAAAGTAACTAAGGTCCTTGAACAACGCTTCATTCCCATTGGCGAAGACTTTTAGATCCTTCAGAAGGATATCTAGGGCCTTGTGATGATCGTTACTACCAAAAAAACATAAACATTTTTAGATAAGAATACATATGTATACACCAACATGAGAATAATCAAATTCTTGAACAAACAAGAACACCCTTTATTATATCTGAGACTATATTAAAAACTTACACTTCCAAAGCCTCAAAGTATTTTTGTTTCCTCAATTCAAAGTACATTTTGATTGAGAATTTGTTATCCATGACCTTTGTGAACGCTGAAAGATAGTTCTCAGTCTCATCCCACTTTCCCTCAAGCACTATGTCCTCAAAATATTTCAAGTCAAAGTATAATCCACTTTCATGCCCAAGCCTAATGAATGATTCAAGGAAAAAACAACATTGCAAAAGAAGAATCATTATTCGTAACTTTTAAAAACCATGCAAGAAGCCTGAAGTTTGCGTTTTGTAAAGAAAGAGACACATACGTGCGTGCTGCTTCCTTCAAATTTTCTTCATTAAAGTACTGCAAGACCAAGAGAGTGAGGTCCTTGTCGAGGTGAGCCATGTTATATTACGTTTTGTTATCCAATATCGCTTGATCACTATCAATATGTTTTACTAATCAATATCAAAGTGTTTATTGCATAACACAGAAGAAAAAGATGTCAGAGATGGACATAGTTGAATCACTTAAAACAAAATAATCAGAAATCAAATTACAGAAAAAGGTTCTGCTTCGGAAATTTAAGACAAAAATATTGCAAGAGTTAGCTATTCATAAAAAATGTATGAAACAAAAATGCAAATAGTGGAAAATCTTATTAATCCATAAATCTTATTAATCCATAAATATATATGTGACGCAAAAACTAATTAAAGTGTAGAAAAATGCTCAAAAAAAACTTTAGAGTTGTCAATGTTTCTCGGTGTTTGTCTGTGTAACTAATATATGATGAGAAGAAATTTGTCAGAAAACTTACCTGAAAGAAGGTAACAAGTAACAAAAACGATGAAATGAAAATGGGACTAACAAATTTCACTTCACACAAATTGTGTATTTGAACGAAAATAAAAAGGGAGTGAGAATTACCACTGCATAATGTGCTATTTAAATATTCTGTTATCCCATCATTCACCAACTTCTATATAATATTTCTAATATGCAAACCATTTTTGATCTCCAAAACCAAGGTTGGAAATTTCGTGTATTTGAAATATGAATAAACATTCTTCAAACGTTGTATCTTTTAACTCTTAAGGAAAGTGGATCCACCAGTATCTTTTCATATGTACTAATAATTAATAGCTAACCTTAATTATCAAGAGTCGTGTTGATTGAAAAAACAAATTTAAGATTATGTTTTCTTTGGTTGTCGTTTATTGAAAAGATTGTTTGGGTAATATAGCTGATAATTAGCAGCTAGTATTTACTGTGCTTTTGTAGAAAATAATTTTAAAATATTACACATATATCTCCATATTTATATTTGGACTATACCAGATCTTTGGTGGCTTAGTAAAAATTATCATTTTCTAACCAATTTAGTTTTCACCCCTTTGAATTAGTTACGGATTGACTCATCAAATGTCTTGGTCTCATGCATAAAACCACCCTTTTCTGTTGTCTTTATGATAACTAGGAGGAGAGACACTTCATGTCTCTTTACATATTTTAAATAAAAAAATAAAAAATAGAAAGAACAAAAACTAAAAACATGATAGTAATGAGTAGTTATTATGAGTAATAAAAATTTAAAAACTGATTGAATAAATTTGTCGACACCAAAAAAGAATATTTTTCATTATTAATACTATAGATGATAACTTTTACATGTGATAAAATAATTAAGTTTTTTTTAATTTTAATTAATGTTTATATATTAAATTTAAGCATTTGCCTTTAAAATATGACCTTTCTTTTAATATATTTTTATATACTATTAAGCATGTGACTTATCTTAGATTTAACATTTCAAAATTTATCATATTTTATTTTAATTTACTCAAACATTATTACTCAAATTAGATCAATCAAAATTTATTCAACTTTTAGTGCCAATGATATATATATATATATATATATATATATATATAATGCCAAAACTTTTTTGTATCTATAATGTCCACATGCCTTCATTATTATGTGATATGTATCTTCTTAGTTCTCACTACTAATAAATGTCAAATGAAATTAATATTTTTCTCTATACTTTTTCTTTTAAAAAAGTTATTTATGTTCCTTAAATTCTTTTAATCAATGCTTAATTCTTCAATGAATATTCGGTATAATATGATATTTACAAAACTCTAGTAGAAAAATATTTTATAAATTAAATTAATAATTACAAAAATTGAAAATTTCAAATGCTTATATTTTTATTATAATTAAAATAGTCTTCCATCAATAAAACCAAAACTATCTTAAACACTTTTTTCCACATTTATTTTATAAAATTATACAACACACACACGATATTCACAAATTTGGATGGAAATCTATATATACAATTGGAGATACACTAGAAGACAAAACAGACTATTCACAGTACAGTGCATTTCCAAAACAAACCATGCTTATGGGATTGTAATTCAAAAAAAAAAACCCTCATGTGAACTATATTTGCAATTTAAAAAAAAATTGTTACAAATTAAATAACTAGTGACTCACATCCTTATTTATGTACACCGCTATAACTTAGGTTGAGTTATTCATGTGAAGTATCAATAACAAACTCCATTTGTGTTAGGCTAGTCTTAGAACATTAATTTGAAGAATCTTAGGAATTAATATACTATCAATGTTCTATTTTTTTATTCTCTTCATCATCAACTAAAATTTAATAAAATCGGTAAAATAAAAATAGTTTACTTCCTACTTAATAACTTTTTATTATTGGTTATTTTTTAGATGATCTTTGTAAAGAGGAAGTTGATTGCTATATATTGAGCTAAAAAGATGAAAATATATGGTGGTAATAATTTAGTTGATACTTTTTAGTACAATATCAAGAAGACTTTTTTTTAAAGAAAGACTCATCTCATATCATTAATAATAAGACTTTTAATATAATTTGGAACTAACTCAAATAATTGGTCACTAGCAAAAAATCTAGATGCTCGAGCAAGGGAGTGGACAACTTGATTAGCTTGTCACCTAATTTAATGCATTGTGACGTTTGGAGTAAATTTAACATATGTTTACAATCTTGTATGATATATCCAAATTCAAAGAGTTGCTAGTGTTTTTTTAGCAAAAATTCCACTATATATTTGCAATCCATTTCAATGATTACATTCTATAGATTCTATTTATGAATCCATGACAGAGCTTCTTGAAGTGACAAAAATAACACATGAACGGGGATTGAATTGTTTTTTCACAAACTTATAGCACTTTTTGAAAACAATTTGTTATTATGATATTAGTTCAGAAAGAGACCATTCAAAATGAAGAATTGTTCTGGGTTTAGAATGAAAATGCGAATAGGTTTTTTGAAAAAAAAAGAAGGTTTTGATAGGTCAAATGTTTGTTTTGCAAAGATTTGTTCAATTACAAGGACTTAAACGAAATATTCGATCAATTAAAGGTTTCTTTTCAAAAGAGTGTTCCAACTTAATGGTTTCCAAAATAGTGATATGGTTAAACAATTAAAAGTAGTGCAACAAAGGAAGAAAAAAGAGAAGAAGATAGTGCACAAAGGTTTTTATACTGGTTTTCCCTAATTTTGGGTTACATCCAATTTTTATTCTTTAAGTAGAGATTTTTACTAACACAATCAGTCATTGTTGGATACTAGTAATTGGATTTCTAGAACTAGTTAGCAACCCCACTTGACTTCACACTTGGCACACTACTAGACCAACAACAACATTGGTTTGCCAACCACTTGTTGGGCTTTACAATGAGGATTTTGTGTTTGACTAGACAAAGATAGATTCTCCTAACAAGAGGAATTTTCAGTCAGGAAATTACAAGATCTCACTTCTATTTATGAAAGTATTACAACACAAGATCAAATGCAAAAGTGGGTCACTCTTACTTGAGAGGTGTTGAAGCAATAATGATAGATTCTTACACAGAGATGCAACCTGAGTTTTCTTTGACTAGAATAGCTTCAATAGCCTTCATGGTGCTCCTTCAAGTCCTTTTAAACCTTCAAAGATAGCCGTTAAAGTGGAGCCCACACCACTTACATATGTCTGGAGAAAGTTTAAAAAAGGTGACAACTATCAAAACATGACAGTTATGTAAGACTATTTTGAGGTTCCCATTCTAAGGAATCTTTCTGATGAACATTCTGAAGACACATTAGAATGGTGATTCTAATGTTTGTTGAGAAAGGATTTGTTCTGAGGTAGATCCTTATGCTAAAGCAGAACTAATATGGCTTTTTGAGGACATCTTCATCAAACTTAACACATCTTCACAATACAAAACATTATGAAGTAGATTGCTTCATAGATCAAATGTAAAGATACAATTGCTAATGTGTTAGTGTATTGTCCAAGGTTTAAACTGTACAATGACTTAAGTCTCCATTTTGGTGTTGCACATAAGATCTTCTCATGGACATTGCTTCGACTTTCAACTTAATTGCATCTTATCATGCCTTAAACATTCATCTCTAGATGAACCCTCTATGTATCTTGTTGCATATGAAAAATGAGATGTCTTCAACTTCTATCTTTTGATGAGTCAATTTCCTTTAGGGACTACATATGGAAGACAATACATTGTCCTTAAGGTGCAGTGATGAACAATTATGAACTTCAATTCTGAAGTTCACTTCTCACAGTTTAATACTTCATCATTTTGATGTAAACTATTGTGCAACTTCATTTTGATCTTGGATGTTCTTTGCAGCCTTTGATATATCTTCTATGTAAGGCCTTGTCTTGCACTTTGCCAAGTTCAAGTACTCAGAGGGAAGAACTATTCTTCTTCATGTGCATGGGATTCAAGTAATGTTTTAAGGCTCTTACTCTTGACAATAGTTTTGAGATAACCTTTCTGAGTTTATTTTGAGAACCTTAGAATGCATGCACATATATGCTTTTCAAGGATGTTTAACATTGAAAAACTTAAGCGAAAATGATATTTATCACACAAATTCCATCATCTTTACAATTTTCATTTCTAATGGTTTGGCATAATTAAAATTAGGGATGTTGATCCAACACTTCCTTAAGATATGCAACTTCATATTCATAAGGAGGTGGTATTCCATGGTGTCAAACCGTCTTTGCAAGAACAAAATCTCTTGAGCTATTAAGGATGCGCATACCAACACCATAACTATCGTGATCCACGAAATATAGTGTGTCAGTGTTGCACTTTAAAAAACCATCATTGCTTGTGAAGAAATTTTCACTTCTTATGCAATGCTATTTTGATCTCTTCGAAAAATACACACTTGTTCAACAAGAATCGCACCCCAACGCCATGGGACCTGTGAGATTTTTAGCTATTTTTCTATTCTGTTTTCTTTTGGGTTGTAGTGGCTATTGGTCCATTGCTTTAAATAGGAAACGTCTAACCTAGTTTAAAGGCTTGGACACTTGACATTTGAGGGAGAAAGAGAGAGACATCCTTGACAGTTTTGAAAGCTTTTCTCCATGACTATGAGTAACTAACTTCTCTCTTTCATTGGGATTTAATGCAATTGGTCCTACTTTCATGTAATTGCTACCTTATTTCTATGCAATAAAGTGTTATTATTGTTCTTCTTTTATGCTTAATGCTTGTATATGGCTTGACCACTTGTTTGCATGATCCTATTTATTCATTTGTAATTGGAAATTCTTTTGAATTGTGAATTGAAGAAGACAACCAATTGTTTTTATGGCTAAGGATAGGGTAAAAAGGATTGGTCATTGTTAAAATCCTTTTTCTTAATGCAAGTACATTGGTCACACTAATTCAAGGGACTAATAGTGAAATCAGAGGGTTGAATATGTCTTGAATTTTTTGTGGGTTGATGATATCGTTGGTCACACTAAAATCCTTGTATATGGCTTGAATATTTTGTGGGTTAATGATAATTTAAACTTATTTGCATAATAATGTATAGTGAAAGTATGTTAGAAAGTCCAATGAAGTTGAATGTCGACGATTCTTCTCAATGATTGAAATTTCATTTACTGTGCATGTCAAGTGTTTGATAAATTCCAAAACTCAATCCTCTTGCTTTTAATCTTTATTTTTATGCAATCGTATTTAATTTGAGTTACTTTCAACAAAAATCTTCATATCAATATTTATTTCCTTTTTTATTTCTTTCCTTTATTTCCCTTTTTATTTTTTCCTTAATTTTCTCTATTTCATGTATATTGTTATTTAGATTTAGTTAATCTTAATTCCAAATTTCTGTAATCTAATTATGTTACTAAAAATTATTACTTCATTGCACAAATTCCTATGGAGACAATATCATACTCACTATTTTGTTACTTGAGTGATTTGATACTTTTACCAAAATTCCATCAACGACTTTATTCCACACCTTCTCGTTTCTTATTCCCTACAGACACCAATTAGCATTTGAAGCAAATGAAAAGTGTCCTCAATGAAACTTTATGCACTAGACACTGCTACAAAAAATGAATTCAAAGACGGTTAATTTATGCTTTCCACGATGGTTATGAATCATCCTTGAATCCACCATCGAGAAAAAATATTAACTTTCCACGATAGTTTTTAAACCATCCTATAATCTTGCATTCTAAATCAGTTTTCTGAGAAACTGTCTTCAAATGTTTTGTTTATTATTTTAAAAATGTTAAAAAATTGACTATTTTTATACGGTTCGTGAGACGATTTTCACAAATCCGTCTTAAAAAGTATACATTCTAAGATGGTTTTGTGAAAGTCTACTTTTTAGGCGTCAAGAACCATCTTAGAAAGTAGATAATTTTTTTAATAAGAGACCAAAATTAATGTGTACATGGTTAAAGTGCATGCCAAAATAATAACATATATGGTAGTCTAATTATCCCCTAAATAGTACAATTACTTTGTCATGTATTCTTTAGACATAGATAAAGGGGTGAAAAAGGATTAAGATGAGAATAGGAAAAAAAAGGAAGTCAAGATAGACACCACTTACACCAATGTCGACTTGAATACGTGGGGTCCCACTTTTAGGCTGGTTAGGCACCATCAAAGTAACAACTCTATGTCAGTCTAAAATATCCAATGTATAGAGAAAAATAATAGCATAGAGGTAAAACACAACCACAAGAATAGTAACATGTTAAAGCATCTTACTTGCATCTTCCCCAACAGGAGGGTCAACAACTTTCTCATCTTTTTTTCCTAGAAATGGAGGTAATGCATCACCTAGCTCATCTTCTATAACCATGACAACATGGAATATGGGTGATATAAAATGAAACCAACCAATCCACACAAAATGCTTGAAAATTTTGTATTTTAAACCAAATGAATTTATCATTTTAAAATATTGTAGGATTGTTAACAATAAAATCAACTAGACAACTTGTAGGTATTGGACCAACAACACATATCCCACATGTAACAAAATAGGTAAACAAATAAACAACTTGGAGGTATTTTATATAGCATTTTATTATTAAAAAATAATTTGTTTGTGCCAATCACACTCTTAACAGACATTAGGGCGAAGACACTTTTTAGATGAACCGATAATCAGTGCCTAGAAAACCAGACAGATAATTGAACTTTATTAACATCAAGTATTGAAAGAAATAAATAAAATATCCCTAGCTATATTATATGTTTCTATAATTCATACAACAACCACTTGTATCATTAAATTATTAACCAATATAAAATCTGCAAGATGCATATTTGTTAACTGTTTGGCAAGTATACCAAATGTCCAAGTAATAAAATCTCAGAAGTCAGAGTGTTGATTCCACAGGGATTTTGTGTTGTACTTATCTTGGATACTTTTCAATTTATAAGGGAAAATAATAAAATAGTAGAAGACAGAATAGAAGGCAATAATAGTAAATTATAAATAAAAAGCAAAACAATTAAAAGCAGAATAATTAAAGAGAGAATTCAATGGAATGCGAATGTTAGGACCTAGCATGCCTTGTTTGCTTGGGATGTATGAGTTTATGATTTTTCTTTATCAATTTAGGTGATTCTATTCTACCCGCATCTGTTCATTTACTTGCCCCTGATTCCTCATGATGACAAGCCTATTTTATTTATCTATCTCTCAAATTCCTTTGCAAAGACTCAACAAATAAAATGCATGAAATATGAATTCTAGATGTTTGCAAGAATGCATGGGCATAAAATTATCATTCTATTCCTAGCAATGACTTTCTTATGAAATCCTTTCTTTTTGTTCTATTAGAAGTTACTTTCTTCCGAGTGTCTAACCCCTAAAACTAATGCATGCATATTTTCTCTAAATCTTATTTAGAAGTTACCCTCTCCCGAGCGTCTAACCCCTAAAAGAATATAAAGATGAATAATGCAAGATAAAAGCAAAAAAGATAATAGAATAAAAAAACCTAGAAAAGAATCATGTTGCATTGATAAATATGAAGTACATCATACATCTCTTTGGCTTTTTAGGCCTGTCAGGCCCTAACTAGGGGTTTAGCCATTCATGGCCATTGAGGGCTTTACAATGAGAGGGGTGAAAGAAAGATGATAAAAAGAGAGAAGAGAGTAAGAATTCTCAGGCTTTAGGTAGTAGTAGTGAGAGTGCTCTAAGATGTGAACCTGACTAGGAGCGGATCGCTTGATACAGGCTATGGAGATTTTGAATGACGCCACTTCCGATGAAGGAAGATAAGTCAGGGTAGACGCCACTTCCGGTGAAGGAAGATAAGTCAGGGTAGACACCACAAGGATTACCTTGATAAGTGTGATATTGGTTCAACAAGGAACCCAGAGAGAAACTCTCACCAAATTTTATGAAAATGCCCAAAAGTTTTTTTATTCAAAACAAAAACCCATACTTATAGTGTATCTGAACAAAAAGATAAAAATAGACATGGGCCTTCTAAACTGTTTGGGCCAAAATTACAATAAATAAAAGTTATAACTAAAAACATATTTAACTTGGGCCTTTAAATTAGTTTGGGCCTTCAACAACAATTAATAGTCTTGATAGTGTCTCTGCCTCTAGGCCTTCATCCTTCTCCACTCGGGGGCTTTTTCCTTCTCCACTTGGGCCTTCGTCCTTCTCCACTTGGGCCTTTAGCCTGTATTTGGCCAGTTTTAGGATTCTCATCATTCCCTCCTTCTTGGAAAACATTTGCCCTCAAATGTCCAGGATCATCACCGGGTTCAAGTACCACTTCCTTCCTTTTCTTATTGGCTTGCTTGGCATAGCTTTCATTCTTCTTTGCAATTTGCACCTTCACTTGGTCATACAATCTTTTCACATACTCAACTTTGGCCTGTGCATCCTTATGCTGAGCCTCTTGGGGCTTGTTGTTGTAAGTTGGCCTGTTAGGCAATGAAGCTTTTGGAAGGAGATCAACTTGATGTTCTATGCTTCTTGAAGGTGGCAGTCCATGAGGAATCTCCTTGGGAAAGACATCTTTAAATTCCTGCAATAAGGGTTGAACACTAGGAGAAACATAAATAGTTAACTGATTAGAATTATCACTCTCTCTCTCTTGTGTATCACTCCATCTCTCAAGTGTATCACTCTTCCTTTTTCTATTCCTCTGTGGTGCCTCACTATTGTCTCTCTCTTGTTCTCTCTTTTCTCTCCTTCTGATTTGGTCATCACACACTTCTCTAAGGGATAGCGGTTTAAGAATACTTTTATTGTCATGGTGCTAGAAAGAAATATTGTTGGTGAAGCCATCATGCACTACTTTGGTGTCCTCTTCAATGTTGGCCCTCACTAGTGTCATCACCATCTCCTTGTAGTACTCTTCAACAATCAAACTTCCCTGGGATAACCTCTGGAGTTTTTGTCGCGTGGTTCTATTATAGCTAGTTGGAGCATACCTCTTTCGCATAACCCTTCTCATCTCAGTCCATGTATCTATCTCCCTCCCTTCTTCTCTCTTCATCTCTCTTCATCTCTCTTTGATTTTTCTTCCACCAAACAAGGGCATAGTCTGAGAATGTAGCTGCTGCTAACTTCACCTTTTGCTCTTCAGGATAATCATTGTAGGATAATGCATGTTGAATCTTCATCTCCCAGGTAAGGTAGGCGTCTGGGTCACTCCTGCCTTTAAAAGATGATACATTGAGTTTTACTCCCTCAATTCTGTCTTGCCCCTCTATTTGGTTCGATCCATCATTGACCCTTCTATTGCCATCATAAGGTCTCCTAGCATTTGGATTCATTTGGTGCTCTAGTCCTTCTATTCGCCTATAGAGCTCTTCATTGTTACGTTTCAACAAACGTTGCATTTGTGTAGTCATCGCGTCCAATAATAAGCGCTGAAATCCGTCCAGTTGATGATATACACCACCATTGTCACCAGCTTCTGCCATGATTAAGGAACAAAGAATTTTTCAGTAAATTAAAAAAAATTCAGGACCTCACCACACTCTACTCACGTGTTTCTCTCTTTCATGGTAGTTCACTCGTGTTTGATGCTCTCAATATAGGCTTTTGTGTAATGTATTCCCTCTTGCCTTTTACCACTCGTGTTCCCTCTTAAGTTCCTGTATGGACCAAATTAGACACACAAGGTAATATAAAATAAAAGGAAAGACAATATAATTATCATAGACTGAGTAACAGATTTGATTTGGGATAACAACTTGGACTTGATTTGGATAGCAAATTGGATTTGATTTGGATAAAAGATTAGATTTGATTTGGATAATATATTAGATTTGATTTGGATAACATATTAGATTGGATTTGGATAACAAATTAGATTTAATTTGGATAACAGATATGATAACAAATAAGATAACAGATAAGATAACAGATATGACCAATAAACTTCAAATGCTCATAACTTTTGCTACGGTTGTCCGTTTGAGGCCCACTATATATCAAAACGCTTAGAATTCAAAGGAGAATCCAGATAAGGGGATTTGGTACATGATTTTCTGCCAAAAGAAAGGCCTCTAACTGCCTCAATTTTGTGTTCAAAGATCAAGCACTCACTTTTTTTCTTTTTTTCTCTTTTTTTAAAAAAAATTTTGCAACTTTTTTTTACTTGAAACAGAACTCAAACAGATTTTTTTTTTTTACACAAAGTCTGAAAGACACAAGAAACAAGAACAAGAGCAAAAACATAACAAGAACAAGAACAAGAACGAAACAAAGACACAAACAAGAACGCAACAAGACGCAAACAAGAAAATAGATAATAGAACAAGGACAAAACACGAACCTGGACAAATTACAAAGAAAAAGAATAGGATAGGATAGAACCTGTATCAAGAGCCGAAGCTCTGATACCAGATGATGTGAACCTGACTAGGAGTGGATCGCTTGATACAGGCTACAGAGATTTTGAATGATACAACTTTCGATGAAGGAAGATAAGTCAGGGTAGACGCCACTTCCGGTAAAGGAAGATAAGTCAGGGTAGACGCCACAAGGATTACCTTGATAAGTGTGATATTGGTTCGACAAGGAACCCAGAGAGAAACTCTCACCAAATTTTATGAAAATGCCCAAAAGTTTTTTTATTCAAAACAAAAACCCATACTTATAGTGTATCTGAACAAAAAGATAAAAATAGACATGGACCTTCTAAACAGTTTGGACCAAAATTATAATAAATAAAAATTATAACTAAGAATATATTTAACTTGGGCCTTTAAATTAGTTTAGGCCTTCAGCAACAATTAATAGTCTTGATAGTGTCTCTGCCTCTAGGCCTTCATCCTTCTCCACTTGGGCCTTCATCCTTCTCCACTCGGGGGCTTTTTCCTTCTCCACTTGGGCCTTCGTCCTTCTTCACTTGGGCCTTTAGCCTGTATTTGGCCAGTTTCAGGATTCTCATCACTTGGTGTGTGTTTTCTCCTTGGCTTGACTTCCTTTTTAAAGCTATTAGAGTGGACTTGGGTCTGATGCCAAAAAATCTTCCTTAATTATATTCTTGATATCTTTTGGATTTATTTTGCTTTTAATCCATCCTTTTCATATCTTATATTTGGCAGTTATCAAAATCAAATCCACCTGATGCCAAAAGATCTTCCTTATTTATATTTTTGATAACTTTTGGATTTGTTTTGCTTTTAATCCAGCCTTTTCATGTCTCCAAGCCATAAATAAGAAAAATATCAATTCTTATCATTTAATCCAAAAATAACTGCTAAATAAATATTTTCAAAGATATTTTTATCATAAAAATAACTCATATTTAGCAGTTATCAATATTAAATAGATTTTTTGGACGATAAATTGTAATCAATATAAAATATAGAAAACTTGATTTTTTTTAATAGATTTTAATTAAGTGATTATGAATATGTGTAAGATTCATTTTATACCTTTAAACATGTTATATAATAATCTAATACAATAGCATAAAAGTATTAATTATTAGTCATTGTATTAAGTATAGAATCCAGATTTAAACCAAAAATAAAACATGGTCACTAGAATGCTAACAAATGCATAAAAGTATGCTTGCTAAATCCCAACATGGCTTTGATATTGGGTTCATTAACACTCAAATTACACACAAAAGGCTTAAGAGATAAATATATGCAAATGCTACAATTACCTCCTATATTTTGTTACCTTTGGATCATCTCCATGAAATAATGATCGTCAAGTGAGTAAAAGAAAAACAATAAAGACACTAGTAAAATGACATTATATTATACTGTTTGTACCAATGTTATGGCTCAATGATGCTAACACTTTCAACCAAATAACACCAAATTTACAGCAAACCTTCACATCATGCTACAAATACAAGAATGAATCTTCTTCCCATCGCTTAGACATCTTTTCTATATCTCCCTATGTAAATCCATGGGCATTCCTTGCAGCACAACCCTAAAGAAAATATCAAACCCACATAATTGTAAAAGAAAGTTTGCTTCGATGAGAGGAATCAATCATCAATCACCACCAAAACATGTAAAAACCAATATAGAATAGTTAATTCCATCATTTAAAAGGGCAACAAAAATGAAAGATAAACCTCTTTGTTGTGATACTAAATTATTGTTTGGTTTAAAGGCTAAAAGAAATGTAAAAATGATAATCAATGTTGCTCGGTGGAAAGAATAAATAAACACACCACCGGATTCTTGTATGTAGCTTCTAAAATGTAAACAACGTACCTTCTCTTCTTTCTAGGCATGAAATATGTAGTAATCGCTACAGAGGCTACTCACATTCATGCCTATGCACTTCAAATGAAATCATCTTTTTATTCAAAAGCATAAGGTTGCAATAGGAGGTAGCACATTTAAACAAAACACTCTGATACAGGAAGGAGCATTGATCTCCCCATTAAAGTAACAATTGGATGTCTATTATCTTTAACAACCTTGTGTATAACATGAGTAATACAAAGTCTCATGATGGGAGCCAAATGTATGAACACTTGAACATTCTTATTTAACTTGCAATAAGATAGAAATGTAGGAAAATTACACCAGAAAATTATTCAACTCCCTACCCCTAGAGCTATGCTCAACAAAGAAAACTATAGCTACCCAAAATAAAAGCCAAAAGGAATAACAGAGGTATAGACCTTTTCCCTGTGGGTTAAACAATTTTATTATAATTTTTTTAAAAAATTAAACCCAAAAAATGAATGAAAAAGATAATTTTCTTCACTTTTCATTCCATTTTTTGGGGGGTGTTTTATAGTGTATCTCACATAAATAATTTCCCTCCTTCCTATTTCCCTTCTCAAATAAATAGTGAAAAATTAATATTTCTACTTATCCCCCTCCTTGTTTCCTCCCAATCCATTCTATTTCTCCCCGCACAAGCTTTAAAAACTAATTACTTCTTGTACACACGTACAAGAAGTAACTAGTTTTTGTTTTATTTTTCGTATCTCTACCATCAAAGGAATCTTCAAGCTATGAAAAAATCTAAAAGACAATAACCAATTATTTTATGCATTTTGAAAATGGCAGAGCACTATGATAACAGTGGATCATGAGACAAAAGAATAAAGTGGACTTAACTCAAGCACATACATGCACTTTCCAAATTATTTCTTTTTAATGTTAATACTATTAGAAATATGATTAAATAAAATATTATAAGATTGCAATAATAAAGATTTCTTACCATAATCATATTTACCACTTGTCAACTTGAATAACAAGTTTAGAAATATGAATGACTTACTCAATGTCACCATGATAATTTCTATGTCAATCGACAAATGCCTTTAACAGATAAAAGTATTGAAAGATTAATAGGTTGGATTAAAATGAATCAACTCTGCAAACCCAACTTTTCCCACAATAGAGATTGCATGTCAAGTAAAATAAGAAAAATATCCAGGTCCAAATACAATGGATTTGGATAAAATCACATGTACATACCACATAACAATTCAAAATTATTCACAAAAACAAGAACCTTTTTCCCTTCACTAGGCAGAGTTTGAATCATGGATCAAATCTTCAAATGTCTCAGTTCATAATCATTCACAAAATAAATAAATAAACTTTAATGAGAACTTGCTAGAAGTAGAGTAATGCACTAATGCAACAAGATTTCATCATGAATTAAATTATGTTCTATTACTCAAAATTGAGGACACAAGCATGGTGACTTATTAACCTTCCTTAAAAATTATAGAAATTGTAGTAGAATTTGAATATCAAATATCGAGTACAATGTATTTCAAAGTTAGAAATCAGATCACAAATAGTATAATCTCCCTGAAATAATGAAACACCAAGTATAAGAGGGTTAACCCTCTTTGTGACACCCTTTACCCCATACGCATATGTACTAATAATATAAGGAATAATAAATAATAATTAATTAAAAGTTCTTAAAACACATTTAAATAAAAGCCTTTCAAAAGGGTAAAAGGCTCACATTCACTTTTCTAACATCATAAAATGACTTGTCCGATAAATACTAAAATCATCTCGGCTTAAAACAAGGTCGTTCAAGACTTCATGCAATTAATATAAAAACTTATGCCCCAATGTCACATCCTATCAGAGCATTGTGTCCCGACGTCCTTCAACATAAGGTTCCTTAAAGCAATTCACCTAGTCATCTGCTCCCCCGAACACAAAGTTTGAGATCATCACAAGATTCAAACACAAATAGCACACGGGGAATGAGTCATCACATTCCTAACTAATAGAGAAACAAGACAACTAGATATACACATCATATAAATGACATACAACTTACTTAAACATAACTCACATAATTCCACCATTGTCATTTA
Source organism: Glycine max (assembly GCF_000004515.6). NCBI lineage: Eukaryota > Viridiplantae > Streptophyta > Magnoliopsida > Fabales > Fabaceae > Glycine > Glycine max. The sequence goes on along the minus strand of NC_038253.2, from coordinate 35,206,637 downwards.
AAATTCACTTTTCAATCATCAATCACATTACACATGAATCACACACTTTAATCAAGACATAATAACACTCATCAATTTCATAATAAACAATTAGCAAGCGTTATGTAATAGTTATGCTAAGACTCAAGCCTATATGCAATGTGGTACCATATCAGTGAAAAACCACTCTGGGATGCTTAGGAGTACATAACAAGACACACCACACAATGAGTATGTCAGGTCACTCTCACTAAGTAAAATCATAAGGTGACCAGTTAGGGTCACTCTGTTTTACGAGAATGCTCCAACCATATGGGATCAACATAGGCTTAAAGCAGCACTTAAACCGAGTGTCTTTACCCCCAAGGCCTAGACTCTGAAGAATCTATTAGGGTCTCACCTTCTTGATTCAGGTCCAACCCCTAAAACAATTTTTGCAAGCAGACATTGCTCATGAATTATACAATACCCATGACCTCACACTCGTGTTTCAAACATGCTTAACACATTGCGCTACAATTTAACATTGGTTCCTAACTAGGAACCTACACTTTCTCTTTAACACTGCGCATAAACACTGGTCGGGTTATTGTATAATTCACAGCTCACACAACACAATTATTGTCACATCAAGTGTTAAACACACACACTTATTCATAATCAAATATCTTACCCACAATTTAACATCTCATAATGTCACAATCCACCATCATAGGTTTATATGTATCTCACAGATTATCACATGTTCAACTTTGTACTTATACTTGATTTCAACAACAATATTATAAGCAAACACTGCTCATGAATTATACAATACCCACGACCTCACACTCATGTTTCAAACATGTTTAACACATTACGCTGCAATTTAACACTGGTTCCTAATTAGAAAACCTACACTTTCCCTTTAACACTGCGCATAAACATTTTTCTCAAGGTAAACACTGGTCGGGTTATTGTATAACTCATAGCTCAAAACACAAATATTTTCACATCAAGTATGTTAACCACACACTTATTCACAACTGAATCTCATGTTCACAATTTCACATCTCATAATGTCACAATCAACCATCTCATGTTTACGTGTATCTCACAATTTAACACATTTAACTTTGCACTTATACTCAATCTCCATAACAATATTATAATCTCAAAGTAATATATTATTCTACAATTCATCATAATTCCATAATCCCAATATAACTATTTATTACACTAATTTTATTCAAAACACAAATAAATTATACAAAAATATTTCTCAATCCATGGGGAGTAAAACCCCTCAAACAATTTCATATAATCATACAACAAGAATTTCAATATAATAAAATCCCAAAATAAACCCCAGTTTGATCCCCTAAGGATTCTTACACATATTCATTTTAACCCCAATTGCGATAAACTCATCCCTTACCTCTAAGCGGTCTCATGTGTGTATTGTGACAACAATAGCGGTATCTCTAGCGGCTTCCTGAGATTCCTCAAGTTTTTCCTCTGATTGCTCTGATAACGTTAGAGAGAAGGAGAAGGGATTGAAGCCTCTATTCCACTGTCTACGTGTGATGAGTATTTCTCCCTCCGAAAATGTTATTTTGGAAATTCCAACGGTGAAGATGTGTGGAAATGAACCTTGACCCATATATCAAAATTTCACAATCATCCAACCGTTAACGAGTCAGTGGGTGTAGTTTTACTGAGACAGTTCTCGGTTTCTGTGGGAAAAGAAAAAGTTGTGATACCAAGGGTATTTCTCTCAGCTTCTACATATTTTCGTAGTTCCCAATGGTGAAAATGTTCGGAAATGAGTTTCAAACCTGGTGCTCAAATTTCACGATGATCCAACGATGAATAAGTCCAAGATCGTTGTTTTTCTGAGACAGATTTGGTGATATGCGAGAAAAGAGAGGGTTTTGAGAGAAGGAGAAGGGAAAACGAAATTGAGAAGAAGAGGAGGCGTTGTTAGTCTCAAAACTGACCTAACATGTCTTTATTTATAGCTAGGGTACTCAAAGCCTATTATTTACTCTATTTTTTATTTTTTTATTATTTTATAAACAAATAATTTGTTTTTATTTCCTATCAAATAAATAAATTAAATATCTTTTTTTCCTTCAAACCATTATTTTAATAAAGTTATTTCTCCTTATTTATTTAATTACAAATATCTCATAATTTTTTTCCCTAAAAATCTATTTATTTTAAATGAAAAACTCTTTTAATTTAATTCACGAAAAATGAGATGTTACAATTCCACCCCCCTTAAAAGAAGTTTCGTCCCCAAAACTTTACCGAAAGACCGAAAAGGATATTACGCATCTGGTTCCCAATACCAAGATGTGTGTCCAATTGAAGCTCCTTTCAGTGACTTCAACCAAAAGACTCCTCTGCACTTAGTGACTAAATCTGACAATTCTCGTTTCATCAGTGGTAGTATTTCATAAGTTAAGTTTTATCGCAAAAGTGACAATTCAACGATAATAGAATGTGAATGTCATACTATTTGAAGTAGGGTAATATCATAGGAGACATTGATGACAATTTGAAACGAACAAACAGACACAAGGCAACGTTACTGACCACATGGTCGGCTATTTTTCAAACATCAGACGGTTCAAGAAAAAAAATGAGTTTCGAGACTTTCACGCTCTACCAATTCTAGTTCACAAATGACTATCGAGAATACATGATTTAATTACCCTCATATCTAATGTGACACCCTCTACCCCATATATATATATATATATATATATATATATATATGTACTAATAAAAGGAAAAGAAATCATAATTAATTAAAAGTTTTCAAAACACATTAAAAAAAATCTTTTCAACAGGATAAAAGGCTCACATTCACTTTCTTTTACATCATATTCAAACTTGTCCAAATAAATAATAAAGTCATCTCAGCTCAAACAAGGTCGTCTAAGACTTCATACAATTAATATAGAAACCTATACCTCAATGTCAGAGCATGGTGTCCTATCAGAGCATGGTGTCCCAACGTCATTCAGCATAAGGTTCCTTAAAGCAATTCACCTAGTCTTCTGCTCTCCCGAACACAAAGTTCAAGATCATCACAGGATCCAAACACAAACAACACACAGGGAGTGAGTTATCATATTCCTAACTAATGGAGAGAAACAAGATAACATGTAGGTATAAATATCATATAAACAAAATAAAACTTACTTAAACATAGCTCATGTCATTTCACCATTTTTTCGCCCAGCATCACATCACAACACAACACATCTCATTCATTTTCACAACATTCATGTACTCAAGGATCAAAACACAATATCACAAATTCAATCAATATCGATCAATACACAAGTGTTATGCAACATATACACTAAGACTCAATACTATATGCAATGTGGTACTATGTCAGTGAAAAACCTCATCGACCGCCTAGGAGTACATGACAAGACACATCACACACTAGTAAGTAAGGTCACTCTCACTAGGTAAAATCATAGGGAGACCAATTAGGGTCACGCTGTTTTGCGAGAATGCTACAACCATGTGGGATCGACACAGGCTTAAAGGAGCACTCAAACCGGGTGTATTTACCCCTAAGGCCTACACTCCGAAGAGTCTGTCAGGGCCTCTCCCTCCTTATTCAAGTCCAACCAAGAAAACATTTTAGCACATAGACTTTATGTATGAACTGTACAAAACACACGACTCCTCAATTGTTCTCAAAATAGTTTTAACTTGTCGCCCTTTAAGGGTCTTAGCTGTGGAAGCAATGACTTCCAAGATTATTTTGATGATGCCAAAGAATTAAGAGTTAAAAAAGTTCCAAAGAATTAGGCTTCAAGAATCAAGTCTCAAAGAATCAAGATTCAAGAACAATTAAGTTTCAAGATTCAAGATTCAAGAACAATCAAGATCAAGATTCAAGAGAAGTTGATTTCAAGATTCAAGAGAAGAAATCGATAAGCACTAGTCAGGACTTCACAAGGGAAGTATTTTTTCAAAAAATCCAAACATAGCACAATTTTGTTTTACACTATATTGGTAATCGATTACCAGTGTATCTGAACGTTGGAATTCAAATCCAATTGTGAAGAGTCATAAATTTTCATAAAATGCACTATGTAATCGATTACATGATTATGGTAATCGATTACCAGTGATAAATTTTGAATAAAAAGTCAAAAGTTGTAACTCTTGACATGATTTTCTCAAGGTTATAACTCTTCCAATGGTTTTCTTGACCAGACATGAAGAGTGTATAAAAGTAAGACCTTGACTTGCATTCAATAGAACTTTTACAACTCTTTAACAATTTTTGAGAAACTTCTAAGAATTCCTTTCTACTCATCTCTCTTCTGGTTCTTCCTTTGCCAAAAAGCTTTCTAAGTTTTGTTTTTCTAAACCTTTTTTTCTGCAAGTGAAAATTCTGCAGAAAACAAAAGTGTGCTATCTTTTCTTCTCTTCTCCCTTTGCCAAAAGAATAGAAGGACTAACCGCCTGAATTCTTTTATGTCTCCCTTCTCTCTTTCCAAGAGAATTCAAAGGACTAACCGCCTGAGAATTTTTTTGATTAATTCTTCCCTTCCCCTTAAACAAAAAATTTCAAAGGACTAACCGCCTGAGATATCTTTTGTTTCCCCTTACAAAGATTCAAAGGACTAACCGCTTAAAAATCCTTTGTCCTAACGCATTGGAGGGTACATCCTTTGTGGCACAAGAAGAGGGTACATCTACTTGGGTTGTTATACTGAGAACAAGAGAGGGTACATCTCTTGTGGATCAGTTCAAGTGAAGGGTACATCCACTTGGTTGTTCAAAGAGATCAAAGGAGGGTACATCCCTTGTGGATCTTTGGCTTGTAAAGGATTTTACAAGGTTGAAAGAAATCTCAAGAACCATTGGTTGCTTGGGGACTGGATGTAGGCAGGGATTATGGTCAAACCAGTATAAATCTTGTGTTTGTCTTCTTCTTCCCTACACTTTTTAATTTCCGATGTGTACTTTTAATTGCCGCTTTTACTTTTGGTTAAGTTTTTGTTTCTGTTCTTTACTTTCTTAACTTTGTAGTAAAAGCCTAGTTGAATCTAGTAACATTAAGAATGATAATTTTTTAATTAGTCAAGACACATTAATAATTAATTCAACCCCCCCCCTTCTTAATTATTCTGAGGCCACTTGATCCAACAAGTGGTATCAGATCAGGTTTCTTGAGAAAAGTTTCACAACTTCAAGATTCATGACCTCCTCAAATTCTTTGTTTCCTGAAGGAAACTCCATCCATAGGCCACCTATCTTTAATGGTGAGGGTTACCACTATTGGAAAACCCAAATGCAAATCTTTATTGAAGCCATAGATTTAAAAATTTGGGAAGTAATAGAAATAGGACCTTATGTACCCACCATAGTAGATGCAAGCACAAGCACAACAAAAGAAAAACCTAGAGATAAATGGTCTAAAGAGGATAGAAGAAGAATCCAATATAATCTTAAAGCCAAAAACATCATCACTTCTACCCTAGGAATAGATGAATATTTTAGAGTGTCTAGTTGTTCAAATGCAAAGGAGATGTGGGATACTCTCCAACTTACACATGAAGGCATCACTGATGTGAAAAGATCTAGAGTCAATACCCTTACACATGAATATGAATTATTTAGGATGAACCCTAATGAGAACATCCAAAGTATGCATAAAAGATTCACACACATAGTCAATCATCTTGCCTCCTTAGGAAAAACCTTCCCTAATGAAGATTTAATTAATAAAGTTTTAAGATGCTTAAGTAGTGAATGGCAGCCCAAGGTAACTGACATTTCTGAAAGTAAAGATCTTTCCTCTATGTCTCTTGCCACTTTGTTTGGCAAATTCCAGAAACATGAAATGGAACTTCAACGTCTCAACCAAAATGAAGAGACCGACAAAAGGAAAAGAAGCATGGCACTCAAAGCCTCCTCCTCAATGCAAGAAGAAGAAGAAGAAGAAGAAGAAGAAGAAGAAGAAGAAGAAGAAGAAGAAGAATCTGATGATGAAGAGGACTTCTCACTCTTTGTGAAGAAGTTTCATAAATTCGTCAAAAATAGAAGAATGCAGAGAAGCCATAACTTCAACAATGGGAAGAGATCCCAAGAAGTTTCTCCTACACTTAAATGCTATAAGTGTAATCAACCCGGTCACATAAAGGCAAACTTCCCCTCAAATGAGTCATGGCCCGAGAAGAATGAGAAGAAAAGCTATAAAGAAATAAGATCCAAGAAGGCGTATATTGCTTGGGATGACAATGACTCATCCGATGGTTCAGAGAAGGAGATCAACCTTCTATCCAAGGACTATGAAAGTGATGAGAACATCTCTCAAGAATTTTAAGTAAGAAAAACAAAAGGCCGACTTCCATCTTCAAAGATCTAGGCACTTAAATCATGAAAAAGGTAACATCAAAACCATTATCTTTTAAATTAAGTTGATTGAAATTTTTCTTTCATTTAACTTGTTTATATGATGACTAACAAAATTTTATTTGTTTGTCTTGTTTGATTGCTATAATGAGTTTGTGCTAATATGTTTGATTGAGTTTTTTTTTTTCTTTCTCAAAACATGAAGTCTATTCTTTTGAAAACAAATATTTGATGATGTCTATGATTCTTGCATGATTTTGAGTATGATATGTGAATTACTTGCTTTAAAGAAAAAAAAATCTTTCATAAAGTTGTTCAAAAATCTATTCCGTTATATATATTTATTTCCATATAAGAGTTTTTAGATATAAAGTATTTTGACCCCCTCTCAAATCCTTTCACCCTAAGATTTCTTTCAGCATTTAAGTTTTGCTAAAATATTCTCTAGTAATTGATTACTACAATACTGTAATCGATTACAAGACAGTCAGGAAAAGTGTAATCGATTACCAAATGTTGTAATCAATTACAATGCGTTCCTACTCTTATAAATTCAGGTTTCAAAATCTGAAATCTGAAACCTCTCATTCCTTTCGCGAACCCTCATTCCCAATTCGTATTTCAGCCATAACTTACTCATTTCTTATCCAAATCACGTCCCACAAAGCCCAAAATTCATCTTTTTTCATCCTCTTTCATTTCAACTGATTGAAATTTCGAATAAGTCTCTCAAATGGTGGAACCATTGAAGAAGCGCAAGGGTTCTTCAAGTAGAAGCCAACGGCACTCCGAGGCTCAAGATACTACAATTTCTTCCTCCATTTCCTCATCCTCATTGTTCTCATTGGAAGAACAACGTATATGGTACACAAACCTCTTCTCCTCTCATTCTATCATTAACCCTAAGTTCATAGATATGAATTTCTTTTCTGATGAGAGTTTCGAATGCATTCAAGCATTTCAAAACTCAAATATCATTCCCTTTATGTCTTTAAAACTGCCTGTGTATTCTGAATTGGTAAAAGCTTTTTATTCTAACCTTGAAATTCAAGAAAGTATCTTGATTTCTGAGGTCTATGGGATAAAGATAGTCATTGACCAATCCCTCTTCTATGATTTGACCCAATTGTCTAGTGACGGTGTACCATTTGAAGGTACACTGGACGATGATTTAAAGTTTGATTTTTCTGTGCATGATGCCTGTCGGTTGGTTTGCACCAACCAAGCGGATATGACCAGAAGGCTGCTTGCCGGTTCATTGGCTCTTGAAAGCCGCATCCTTCACTATCTTATTGTCTGTATCTTACTCCCAAGATCTTCAAACCTTGCATAGGTTTCTGAAGAAGATCTTATTGTCACATGGGCCTTTCATACCGGTCGACAAATTGATTGGGCACACCTAGTCCGATATCACATGCATAAGGCATTGCGATTAAATGCTCCTTTGCCCTATCCTCATTTAGTCACTCTTTTCCTTCAACATTTAAACATCCCTCTTGATTCTAAATCTTATGTTCCAATCAAGAGATCTTTCTTGATCAGTGTTGCTATGGTTGCATCCTTTGGTTACTGCAAAGAGCGTGATGGCTCTTGGGTAAAAAAGGGTGCTCAACCAAATGATGATGAAGGACAATTACCGGTTGAAAAGGACTATTCTTTCCTTCAGAGTATTTTGGACAAGTTTGATGAACTTCAAACCTATGTTGGTGAAAGGTTTGATGCTTTGGAATGACAAGTGGACACGTGATTCAACAAAATGGACTCAAGGATCACAAAGGTTGAAGAAGATATCACCATCATTTGCGACTGCCTTGATTTACCTCCACCACCACCATCAGTTTAGACATTACTATTATTATTAGTATTTTGATTTCTAGCAGTGTATTTGGCTATATTATTATGACATTTGAACACTTAGTATTTCTTTTAATATTTGCTTAGTATGACTAAAAATGATATTTATGGTTTGTGTTATATGACTAAGTGGTTTGCATTTCAATTTGGTTTTATTCATGTTTTGCTTTATGTATGTTTTAGAATCTATTATGTTTGTTTTACAAATTATGCTTTGTGTATGATTAAATTTATCATGTTTTACGCACTTTGTCCTTTTTGGTGTTGTCAAAGGGGGAGAGAAAAATGGGTATTTTAGAAATCAAGATATTATATTTTCAAAGCTTTAAAATTAAGCATAAATTCAAAAAGAAAGCATAGATTCAAAAAGAAAGGGGGAGAAAGAGATGAGTGAATGGTAGAACAAAACTTGTATGTATCCTCTTGATTTTAGGATTGTCATCATAAAAAAGAGGGAGATTATGGAAACAATGACTTCCAAGATTATTTTGATGATGCCAAAGAATCCAGAGTTAAGCAAGTTCCAAAGAATCAGGCTTCAAGAATCAAGTCTCAAAGAATCAAGATTCAAGAACAATTAAGTTTCAAGATTCAAGATTCAAGAACAATCATGATCAAGATTCAAGAGAAGTTGATTTCAAGATTCAAGAGAAGAAATCGAGAAGCAACAGTCAAGACTTCACAAGGGAAGTATTTTTTCAAAAAATCTAAACATAGCACAATTTTGTTTTACAAAAGAGTTTTCACAAAATTTTCTAAGTTACCAGAGTATTTACTCTCTGGTAATCGATTACCAGTTTCATGTAATCGATTACCAGTGACCAAATTTGATTTCAAAATGTTTTTAACTAATTTGCAAAGTTCCAAAATATTTTTCAAATAGTGTAATCGATTACACTATATTGGTAATCGATTACCAGTGTATCTGAACGTTGGAATTCAAATCCAATTGTGAAGAGTCATAACTTTTCATAAAATGCATTGTGTAATTGATTACATGATTATGGTAATCGATTACCAGTGATAAATTTTGAATAAAAAGTCAAAAGTTGTAACTCTTGACATGATTTTCTCAAGGTTATAACTCTTCCAATGGTTTTCTTGACCAGACATGAAGAGTCTATAAAAGTAAGACCTTAACTTGCATTCAATAGAACTTTTACAACTCTTTAACAATTTTTGAGAAACTTCTAAGAATTCCTTTCTACTCATCTCTCTTCTTGTTCTTCCTTTGCCAAAAAGCTTTCTAAGTTTTGTTTTTCCAAACCTTGTTTTTCTACAAGTGAAAATTTTGTAGAAAAAAAAAGTGTGCTATCTTTTCTTCTCTTCTCCCTTTGCCAAAAGAATAGAAGGACTAACTGCCTGAATTCTTTTGTGTCTCCCTTCTATCTTTCCAAGAGAATTCAAAGGACTAACCGCCTGAGAATTTTTTTGATTAATTCTTCCCTTCCCCTTAAACAAAAGATTTCAAAGGACTAACCGCCTGAGATATCTTTTGTTTTCCCTTACAAAGATTCAAAGGACTAATCGCCTGAGAATCCTTTGTCCTAACACATTGGAGGGTACATCCTTTGTGGCACAAGTAGAGGTTACATCTACTTGGGTTGTTATACTGAGAACAAGAGAGGGTACATCTCTTGTGGATCAGTTCAAGTGGAGGGTACATCCACTTGGTTGTTCAAAGAGAACAAGGAAGGGTACATCCCTTGTGAATCTTTGGCTTGTAAAGGATTTTACAAGGTTGAAAGAAATCTCAAGAACCGTTGGTTGCTTGGGGACTGGATGTAGGCACGGATTGTGGCCGAACCAATATAAATCTTGTGTTTGTCTTCTTCTTCCCTACACTCTTTAATTTCCGCCGTGTACTTTTAATTGCCGCTTTTACTTTTGGTTAAGTTTCTGTTTCTGTTCTTTACTTTCTTAACTTTGTAGTAAAAGTCTAGTTGAATCTAGTAACATTAAGAAGAATAATTTTTTAATTAGTCAATAAGCATTAATAATTAATTCAACCCCCTTTCTTAATTATTCTAAGGCCACTTGATCCTACATTAGCATTAACTCGTCGCCCTTAAAGGGTCTTAGCATTAACTTGTCGCCCTCAAATGGTCTTAGCATTAACTCGTCGCCTTTAAATGGTCTTAGTATTAACACGTCGCCCTTAAAGGGTCTTAGTATATTAACTTGTACAATTTATAGTTCACAACTCAATATACACAATATCTCAATGCACATATATATCTCAATCACAAACATACTTAATTTATCACATACACTCGATCTCAATCACAATGGTATAATCTCAATTTAACACGTTATCACACCTCCTGAATCATATACACTTTACCTATGAACTATGCAATACACACAACTACTCAATTGTTTTCAAAATCATTTTAACTCGTCGGGTTCTCACAGTGGATCCCATCACAATACTCGTCGCCCTTAAAGGGTCTTACAATTGTGTGATTGCACAGTTCATAACTCACAACTCAATACACACATCTCAATACGCATTTATTTCACCATTCATCATAGGTTCAATTTATTACATACTCACAATTTGAATCACCATTTCACAATCTCAATATAACAATTTTTACAAAAGGTTTATCACAACTTGGGGAGTAAAACCCCTCAAATAATTTCACACAATTATATCAAAATCAATTAATCCAAATTATAGGTATAAAAAAAGTAAAAATACCAATAACACTCAATTTTATCAACCAACTTGCATCAGAACATCAATATTATATTTATAATCATAAAGGAAAAAATTATAATTCAATAAACATTCCAAAATAAATCCCAATTTAATCCTTTAAGGATCCCTACACATGTTCTTATTGGGACATCAACTGGTTCATCAAACATATATAATTCACAGTTATAATTATAAGGATAAAATAAAAAATTACGAAAACACCCCAAAACTTATTCCAATTGATTCTCTATGGATCCCTACACATGTTCATTCTAACTCCAATTGTGATAAACTCATCCCTTACCTCTAAGTGGGCTCACATGTGCATTGTGACAGCAATAGCGTCATCTCTAGCGGTTTCCTGAAATTCCTCAAGTTTTTCCTCTGACTGCTCTGATAGGGTTCCCAAATGTTAGATAGGATGAGAAAGAATTGAAGCCTCCATTTGTATTGTCTACGTGCAATTCCGTTTACTCTCTCCAGGAATATTATCTCACAAATCCCAACGGTGAAGGTATACGGACTTGAATTCTGAACCACATATCAGAATTTTCCAACAATCCAACGGTTAACGAAACTGGCATCATAGTTTTACTGGGATGGTTTTGGGTTTCTGCGGGAAAAGAAAAGGCTACGATGCGAAGTGTATTTCTATCAGCTTCAACATCTTTTTGTAATTCCCAATGGTGAGAATACTTGGAATTGAGATACGATCTTGGTGATTAAATTTCATGACGATCCAATGGTGAATGAGTCTGAGATCGTCGTTTTTCTGAGACAGGTTTGGTGGTATGTGGGAAAAGAGAGGATTTTGGGAGGAAGAGAGGAGAAAACGAAATTGAGAGAAAGAGGAGGCATCGTCAGTGTCAAAACTGACCTAACACGTCTGTATTTAATCTATTTATTTATTTTTATTATTTTATGAAGAAAAACTATTTTTTATTCCCTATCAAATGAATAAATAAAATATCATCTTTATTTTCTCTCAAACCATTATTTTAATTAATAAAGTTATTTCTCCCTATTTATTTAATTATAAAAACCCCATCATTTTTTTTCAAAAACTCTATTTATTTATAAATACAACACGGTCTTTCTTACTTTGGTATACTTGACTCATAACTCTCACTTAGGTTCAAGAGATTGTAATAGTTCCACTCTAAGATTTCCTACCTGATACTAACTGGTGTTAACTAGATATCAAAACAGATTATTCCTAACTTTTGTAAACTTGTTCACCTTAGGGTAATCTTGACACATTTATACTTATGTCACTCTATAACTTCGCACTTGAAGTTGGGGTTTCGACTGTTGTTTATGATGTCTAACTCTATAACTAGGACACTGGTCATATCAAGGGTTTCCTACTCAAGCTCCAACTACTAAGCTAGTTCTAACGGTTGAAACTAAACTCATAACAAGATTCTTGAGAATTTCACCCATTTCTTCTATCTCGGATTCAACTCCAAAGATCCTCACAATGTATCAGACTAGCGGTAATGTCTCCAAAATATTATGGTGAACACCATGGTTACCTATTCTAAATCATGCATAGCATAAATCTTTTAATGAGTCTTAAGTTGTCAAGAAAACATTGACCACTACTTGTCCTCCTACAAGCACTCCTCTAAACTTAAAACTTACTTCAAATATTTTACTACTCCAACAAGGACCTACGAGACTAAGATAACACTCAATGGTTTATAGTGACCGACTTCTCTATGAACTTAGGGTTTACTCCCTACAAGAATCTCACCGGAAAACTTAAACTTACTTGAGTCATCTCTAATAAGGGCAAAGGGTAGTTCAAGGAATCCTAAAATAAATTTGTGGTTTAACTACTAATAAAGGGTGGCTTATCTTAACCTTAGGTTTCCTCTCATCTCAAAACAACTTCTGCTTGAGAAGGATTTATAGTTATCTCTCACTTAGACGTAGCATACTCTAAGGGTCATCCTCATCTAACTAAAATGCATAGCAAAACACTTAACATGAAAGGAGATTCTCGAGGGTCTATAACAACTTTAAGATACTTCATATACTCCAACCTAACTCGAAACACACTAAAGCGTCAATCACCAAAATCACTACAAGAGCTAGCTCAAGGTAGGGAGATCTTGTCCATGCATCCCATGAACATATAGGGACATCGATCTTGTGTAGGCATGACCAAGTACACATAGAGGCCACAAAAGGTACTAAGGTAGTCATCGGAGCATCCTCAAACTTTTCCCATATAAAGGTAAAGAGAACTAAGATTTATCTCGTTAATCATATAACTATCATTAATAATCCTTTAGGTCACCTACCTTACGCAAGAACACTCAACCCTTCCATGCTTAGCAATTAACATCCTACTAACTACCTTACACTCTTCTTAAGGTTTCACACTAAACCTCTTAACTATTCTTCACAACTTTTCCAACTACTCTATATTCTTAAACAACTCTATACCAGACATTTCCCAAGAACTATGGTTACAAGTTTCTATAGGTACTACACTTAGAAAATTTTCAATCTCGCACTTAGGTGGTAACTAAGCACATCCTCAAGGAACACAGGTACATGACTTACTAAGTTGACTTCCATCTATAGGTAACAAGGATCATGCCTACTCAAGTATTTCCTCTTGAAACATCTTAATGTGATTAACAAGGGAGAAGTCTCTCTCTATTCATAACAGAAGTAACAACATCACAAGTTATCAAATAGTTTAACAACACATGATTGGAAGATGAACAGCCCATAACAAGATGAATATTCAATTGATTAGGAGACAAAAATTTTAAATCAAGAAGGATCACTCATTCAGAATCAACAACATATATTCCAAATGAATTCTAGAAACAAAAACAATGTACACCCATATGGAGACGTTAACAATCGCTTGATTGTGACAGAAACATCAGTAATTAAAAAAACTACTTGATGTAGGCTCACAATACAAAGAATGAATTATACTAGGGCTTGCAAGTACAATCAAGTTACTTGACTTCAGCACGCAACACAAGAAAATGGGTTATACTAGAACTGGAAGGAAAATATTTGAGTAGAATGGCAAACAAAAAAGTAATATTTGAAGAGAAAAATAATAAATCATGAGAAGCATACACCAAGTACCGTTAAAAATAATAGGAGTTTTATTTGGGCAATGGGTAGTGTCAATTGATGCAAGTGCTCCAAGTATGTTATTCCTATAGCTACCGTCATTCTCATTCCCCAATCTAGCTAGTTGTTTTGCTTCACTAACTGCAAGACATACGTGAATGTGGTTAAAATATAACTTTAATTGCTAGTAGATTACACTAACAACAAAATTGTAATAAAAATAGTGATCTCGTCAATGAAGTTGAGGAGTTGAAAGGCCATGAAGGTATCAAAGAGCCCCATAACATGATTGCCAAAATTATTCCTACAAAAAGCCAAGCAATTTAATATAAAAAGCAGAAAGTTTTATGATAAGAACCAAGTAAAACCATTCTTTTAAGACAAAAGTTGAAAAAAATGTGAAAATATAGACATAGTTAGAAAGCATTGAACTTTCTTCTATATGTATCTAAAATGTGTAGAAATAACCTTTATTCCTATTCTAGATCCCTAATTGCAGCAAATTTGGGCTCTATCATTCTGGCACTATAAACACTAAAATAGAAAAAACTCAAGCTACAATATTCAAATTTCAACATGATTATGTTTTAAAATACTTAAAAAAAAAAATAAACCAAGGAGTAAAAGGGAAAAGATAGAGAAGTCAAGATCTTGTAAATGAATACACTGCTCTAAAGCATTTTGGAGGAAAATTTTGGAAAAGATTAATAGACAATATAATCATGATTGGAGGAAAATTTTATCAAAGTGGATTAAATATGAATCAAAAGCATAAAGCATTTTGGAAAAAATCCATCAGTATGTTTCTAGACACCCATCAATAACAGTGTTGTTCCTGCTAGTTGATTAAATGTGAATCAAAAGCATAAAGCATTTTCGTAAACACTAGAAATAGAGATTTAGAACAAAGAAATCAAAGTTTTAATAACTCAAATGAAATTAGCTATTTACATTGAATATTAGAACTCAGGCTGACATACATTCTTTAATCAACTCTACACCTCATAAAGCCTGGATAAAAATTATCCTAAGGCGTTCTTCAATCCACCGTAGGATCTTCTGCCTCCTTCGCCAGAGTGGTCATAGGAGGAGAAACTGCTGCCAAGGCGGTTGAACTGCATTTCCTCGGTGACCGCAGTGGAGTTGGAGTTCACAACCTCCTTGAGGCTGGGTAAGCTTTGGGGCACGACCGCAGTGGCTTAGGCATTAGCCTCATCGGCCTCGACTCTCTTGGAATTGGCGACCCAGGCTCTCATGTTGCCCCAGGGTTTTGACATTTTGAGATATTGGAATTAGCGACCCAGGCTCTGAAGTTGTTAACGGGAAAGGAAGCAGACGAAGGGGAGGTATGTGGGGTGGGAATGTGTGTGGATATGTTCAGAGATGGGAGCGAGCTGGGTGTGGGAAGGGTGAGAGAACTATGCTATGAGAGATTGAGAGAACAAGCGAAAATCAAGGGAAATGAAAGCGTAAATGGGAAGGGTTTTCAAAGATGGTTTTTCAAAATCTGTCCTTGGACACTTGCTTTCAATGATGGTTTTTTGAAAACCGTCTTTGAACACTTTCTTTCAAAAACGATTTTTATAAAATCATCTTAATAAAACTGAACTTAATTTTAAAATTTCTACTACTTATTTTTCTACATCGATTTTTCAAAAATCAACTTAGATTCAACGATGTTAAAACATTTTATTAGTAGTGAGAGAACAACTGCATGACAATATTGTTTATAAGAAACAGGGACCACACCTGCTTTGGATACGAACAATCATAAAACACATGCCATTCATTTTCAAAATTTTCATTGCAAAAACAAAAGATTGTAGAAATGTTCACACCCTTCTAAACAAGATTTTGGCAAGTTTGAAGCACTCCTCTAATCAACCTTCCAAGAAAAATATTAATTTTGTGTGGAATTTTTCAATTCCAAATCAGCACCCATTCTCTCGGTACCCATAGATGATGGTTGTCAACTAAGGATCCCATAATAAAATTGCAGGCTGACTTGACAAAAAAGAAACCCTCTCCTAGACTTAAAATCTCAAATCTAGTTGTTGATTTCTTTGAGCTATAACATGATCTTATATGACACAAAATGATTGTCCCCATAGTAGTAATCAACATTAAATTTAGTATTAGAATATAAGTAAATCCTTTAATAAGTGATTGCCAATAGTAAATCATTTAGAGGTTTAAATTCAAAATAGTATTATAGTTATTGAAAATGTTTAAACTAATTTTAAAAGGCACTCAAGAGACTTGAAGGTATATCTTATGTTTGGGGCTCATTAATTTTGGATTCTCCAAAACAAAGGTGAGATTGATATAAGTATGATGAAAAACCATTAAACCATTCACACCATTTATTTATGATTTACTGTAAGTGTTATTAAATTTTTATGGTTCATTGTATTCATTTCAAGATACTCTAAATAAGGGTTCCTCCAACAAGAGTACAAGTTTTTTATTTGATAATACACAATTTCAAAGTATAGTAGTGTACTCAAGAAAATTTAACCTTTTGCTTTTTTCTTTTCATTTTATTACACTGTATCCAGTAGTTTTCAAGTACACTCATTTATACTTGTGATGTTTGTGTTTCTCATGAATAATATGGCTTGGAGAATACTGACAATGCTCCTAAAAGATCATATGTTATCAACCAGGTAAGTGTGGAGTCTTTGATATCATTTACCACCAACATTTGGACTTCTAATTCTACTGAAGACTCTACACTTACCTGGTTGATAACATATGCTCTTTTAGGAGCATTGTCAGTCTTCTGCAAGCTATACTGCTCATGGGCACCATAAAAATCTGAAGTATAAATGAACGTACTTGAAAACTACTAGATACAATGTAATAACAAGGAAAGAAGTGAAAGGTTATCTTTTAGCTTAATTGGAGTTTCACATACTATAACAAGGAAATATATCTAATCAAGGTGAAACTTAATTGGAGTTTCACATACTAGAAACTGGTTTCCTAGTATATGCAAGTGCTTATCTTTTAGCTTTTTCTATCTCAAAACAAAAAAATCTTCTAGTTTTTTCCACCCATTTGTATTCCATAGAATAATATACAAGAGAAATCAGAATTGTTACAAAGCAACTAAAAACATGTTCTGATAAAATATTTTTTTAACTCCTGTAAAAGTTTAAATCTTTTTTTTTTGTTTCTCTATTTAATAAAAGTGGTGTGATTTTTTTTTTCCTTTATCAGCAACTAAAAACATGTGTTTCTAATAAGATGTAGAGACTAAAAATGAATTCAACATGTATATAGACTAAGATCAAATTTCGAGATATTTTGAAAGACCAACAACATATTTTACCTATGAAAATAATAATAGTTGGGCAAATAGATCATCTCATGATAAGAGTTATTGTTAAAATGTAGCCAAAATGAGTGTTAAAATGTTGCTGTAATAATGGTTGTATTTTGGTTGGTGGTTGACATGATTCATGGTAAGAATATTAATAATAACTTGAGAATATTCAAAGTAGTGGAGAAGGAAAAAACTATAACTCTTTTAGATTTCACATATAAATGTATGGTATAGAAACTAGCTAGCTAGATTCAATAACCTTTGTACAGGTAATAATGCATGTCTTTTCTAGAAGGAAGAAAGATATATACCTTATCATCATGAGCATGATATATAAGTATAGTGGAGTCATCAAAGGCAACACCAAATGTATTGTTATCTTCAAGGTAGAAGGCAAGACATGTTAATCATAAAGTGGAGGAGACATGATAGTTCTTAGAGTCTATACAAGGCAATATGAGATATACATTAAATTAAATCATAACAATAACATCATTATAAGTGGAAACAAATAGCATGGTGGCAATCAAAACATTAAAGCAAGAGAAGTATACAACATGGCTAATTTTCTAGTAAAAAAAAATGTAGTTTTTTACATTACCATAAATGTCACCATATTGAATAAGGAGACCATCCCCCTTGAAGTTGAAATGATATGTCCATCCTTTTTTCATAAAGCAAAACAATAATCTAGGTTTCCACATTTCACACTTGAAACATAAATTGCAGGCCATCCTTTGGATGCCTCAATTGAGAGCAAACATGTGCACTAGCCTGGAAGCAATAATTCATTAACTTAATTGTTAATAAGAACACAAACCAAAAGATAATAAATAAAAGAGAAGGAAAGAAACCTTAGTGAATATGATATTAACTTTCCATCCAAGTTAAACTCAATACATGGCCACAATAGCTAATTATCAAACAAATTAAATTGAAAAATTACCAAATGCAAAAATAATGATAGTCCAAAATAATTGCATTGTGTGCAGTACATAAATCTAAGTTTAAATTATTATTTTTCTTTATCTTACTTTTAATATTTGTTTTGATCCTTTATCTTTCAAAGCATTCGTTTTGGTATGAAATTTGTTTCATTAAATTCACCTACATGAAAATTATAAAACTATAGTATATTAATTAGTTGTGAGCTTCCAAGCTTGCATATGTAGCATGGCTAAATTAAAACAATAGAGATGACACAAAATCATTAAAACAATATCAAGTAGACTTAAAATCTCAAATCTATTGTTGATTTCTTTGAATTGTAACATGATCTTATATGACACAAATTGATTATCCCGATAATAGTAATCAACATTAAATTTAGTATTAAAAAGAAGATAAATGCTATCAACACACTCTCTAGCACATTCTTTTAATCACACTCTACCGTATTGGTTGAAATTTATTGAAAAAGACAAAATTTAGAAGGTCCTACATCATATTTAAACAATTTTTAAAAGGCACTCAAGAGAT
Source organism: Glycine max (assembly GCF_000004515.6). Classification (NCBI taxonomy): domain Eukaryota; kingdom Viridiplantae; phylum Streptophyta; class Magnoliopsida; order Fabales; family Fabaceae; genus Glycine; species Glycine max. The sequence continues at coordinate 35,187,807 of NC_038253.2, read as the reverse complement.
TTGAAGGTGTATTTTATATTTGAGGCTCATTAATTTTGGAGTCTCCAAAACAAAAAAAGGGAGATTGATATATAATACGAAATGATATAAAAGTCAAATAGGTTATGATTAAAAAAAGGAAGAAAATTATTACTTCTAATTTGAGCATAAGAAATCTATGCAATCATAAGTAAATACATAAATTTAGTAATTTAATCTTGAAGACAAAATTCTTAAAATAAAGAAGAGAAATGTAACACTTCAAAATTTTAAAATATGACTTTGAGATTTAAGTTAGTAATTTAAAAATTTATTAATTGTTATAATATTTTTTTTTTGTAGAGATTTGTCTTTATCACATCCTGCATTTTGATTAGAATTAGTAATAATTAGTACTATTAATAAATGGTAAATACTTTAATAGTTGATAATCGTCAAATATACTTTAATTTCACATATGATTGTAGGTGATTATGGAACATTTCTAATACATGGAGCCTTGTTTTACCTTAAGATTGGGGTGATTATGAAGAATCCCATAGGAACTCTAGAATTTTAGTTTTTTTTAGGATTTTTTGATGGTTTTGTGGAGTTTTTGTAGGAATTTAAGTTAGCCGAAGAAACTGAGCTCTTCTCACTTGAGTGTGGCATGCTATGTGCTTAAGCAAGACAAGTTAGAATCAAAATCAGGAGACATTGACATGTCTTAATCAAGCAAGTCATCTTGAGCGCTTGAGTTAGGGAAATTATAAAGATAATTTATGCAGTTAAGAGAGCTTAAGCATAAACAAAGTGATGCTTAAGCGAGCTAAGTCAGAGAGTAACCTTGGATTCACTAGGGGCCCTCGCTTAAGCACAAACCTTAAAGACCTTAAACGAGGTAGGAAAGGTAAAGGTTGAACATGAAGACCTCACTTAAACATGACATTTTGTGTGCTTAAGCGAGGATAGTTAGTAGCTGAACTGAGATTGACAAAAAGGACTCGCTTGAACGAGATGATTCTCACGCTTGGGCAAGCCTCTCGCATCAGACCCAAGCCCATATAAGATTATAAAAGAATAGAAGTGCAATTAACACTACTAGAAAAAGCTCCTTTTATGTCATTGATTTTACGTCGGTTGTTGAAAAAGTAACTTAGAAAGAAACACGATGACATTTTTGTAAATAAATGCAACATTTTTACGATGGTTTTGCGAAAATCGTCTTAGAAGACTATCATTCTAAGACGATTTTTACAAAACCGTCAACCATCTTAGAATATTTTTCATTCTTAATTGAACACACTTGTTCAATTTCCCCTGCCACTCAACAATACATTTTATTTATTAGTTATTGCTTCATATTCAATTTTAAAATTAATTGCTAGAAGAAACAAATTAATCAAATATTAAAATGTAAGATATAAATCTTAGTGCTCCATAGATTAGGAAGGCATTGTTGTTCCTGTTTGTGCATTTTTTAAAAATTAACTTTTTTGTATATGTAGTTAGTGTGATTTTTTTTATCAATGTAAAATGACATGTTGAAATAAAATAATAAGTGGCTTACATTACAATAATAATTAAAAGATAAAAAGTATTAAAAGTAGTGAAGAAAATAATTTATTATTTTTTTTTACAAATTCTAAGATGGTTTTTAGGCCAAAACCTTTTTAGAATCTTTAATTTTTTAAAATAATTTTTTAAAGAAAAAATACATTCTAAGACGAATCTTTGAAAAAACCATCTTAGAATCTTTACATTTTTTAAATTATTTTATTTTAAAACAAGATATTCTAAGACGATTATCTGAAAAACCGTTTTTAGAAAAGGTACTCTTCTAAGACGATTTTTAACAAAAAACCGTCTTAAAAAAATGTCTTTTTCTAAGATGGTTTTTTATGAAACCGTCATAGAAATAAAAGACTTTCTATGACGATGGATCGTCCTCCTATGTGTAAATTAACCGACGTAGAATGCACCTTTTCCAGTAGTGTGAGGAGGACACTCAAAAAACAAATTAAGTAGAATACATATGAGAAATTAAGCAGCCATGTTCTAGGGCATTTGACAACATTATTATCTTGTTTTTATCTTTGATTCTTGGGATTTTGATCAAGTTATGAGCTCTGCTAATCACCTTACTTGTCGGGGTTAGATAAGGTGCACCTATTTCATGTAATTTTATCCTTTGATATAGTTATTCAATTTTTATTATTCCCCTTCTTCTCTTAATGCTTATTTTAAATTGATCACCTATAATTTGATCTTAGGAAACAAGAGTTTAGTCAATATGCACTCTTTTTATTCCCAAACCGAAGAGAATACTTGATTGGGATTAATTCCAGACATAGTTCAATACCAATTAAGATCCTTTTTATTCTTAAATGTAAGGCTATTTATTTGGATTAGTTTGTCAATACATTGGGATTTAATCTCTAAATAACTTAGACTCTTTCACCTAAGACATTAGGATTAGAATACAATTGTGACAAAATAGTGACAATTTGTCTTTTCGTCATTGTTATAAATAACATTAGTGACAATAAAATTTAGTAACAAATATTATATTATTAGTGGCAAATTTTACTTTCATCACTAAATTTTAGTCACTAAAAACTACAACACTAAATAATTTACCTCAGTTTCCATATACCAAACAAAACATGGTATTACTCTTGGCATCTATAAAATAACCTTGTTTTAAATTACTTCTTTGGTTTCATTTTCCTGCGTTTTAAGATGAGTGTAACTACTTGATTTCAGGTTTTCACTAGTGCAATATTGGAAACAAGTTTGTATATAACAATTCAAATCATACTTCATGGATGTTCCACACTTGAAATATCTCTTCACTTATTCATTAAAAATGAATTTCAATAATCTTTTATTAGTTTCTATGGATTAATTGAAGGACATAATAACCATCACCTTGTGCTTAATTTGAGCATTATTGACATGGAGAGGTTAATTTTGTGGCTTTTGTCAAATAACTTTGCAATAGTAAGCATTACAAGAAATGTAATTTTTACTAACAAAATTTAGCGACGTAAATGCAATTAGTCAATAATTATATATCATTTGTAACTAATTTTTAGTTTGTCACTAATATTATTTGCAATAGCAGCCAAATTATAAAATGTGTCTAATGTTTTTAGTAGTGACCAAATTATAAACCATCACTAAAACTTCATCATTAGTGACCAAATAATTTGCCACTAATATAATATATTCATGATGAATTTGTTTCTCTTATTATAAGTTTGTAGCATATATTAAACTAAATAAATATTTTTTTTATCAGTGTAGTAATGAATAAACATTTATTATCAAGAATATTGTATGACTAGTAATTATTGCATGAATAATCACTTATTTTTACCGGTTGATAATTTTTTTATCACTAATTATTTCAGATACATTTATTTAATTATTAACTTATAATGGATATTTAATACAATGATTATAATGATGAATATAATTTTATTATAATAGAAATAATTAGAAAATAGCTGTTTATTTTATATTAGTTTGCGATTCCATCGTATTAGTGGGAACTAATAAATATTTCTTTACTTTTTATTGCCCGTGACAAATTATTCATCACTGAAGCTTTGAAATCTTTTTATATATCCATAATAATAATATATTAGTTGATTTTATACTGAAAATAACTTGTAACCTAATCAAATTTCTTAATGCAATAAACTCATAAGTTTTTTTAGGTGAAAACTCATAGTTTTATATTACAATATTTACACAATAAATCTATTTTTATTGATTAATATCTCTATTAACATTTAGAGTTATTAATCACAGGTATTTGATTTATATATATATATATATATATATATATATATATATATATATATATATATATATATATATATATATATATATATATATATATATATATATATATATATATAAAAGGAAAAAACTATACATAAGAATCGAAGATTATAGCAAGGGGTTTAGACCAAATAATTCCTCTTACTCAACCTCTGGGCTAAAATAATTTATAAACAAAATCTATTATTGATTACTAATATCTGCTTTAAATTTAGAGAAATTTATTATTAATTAGAAATAAAAAGAACTGCACAATATTCTTACTAAGGATTAGAACACATGATCTTCTATTTAAAAACAACACATGCTTGCACTAAGCCAACAAACAAATAATCTTGAGGTGCAACAAAAACTTATTTATATTTATGGATTTACGTTAAACTTTTTTCAAAGTTAATTTCTATATTTAAAAAATATGTGGTGTTATATTATATATAAATATATTATAATAAAATTATATCATATAAATATATTTTAAACTTTTATAATTATTATTAAACTTAAGTATAGAATTACATTAGTTTTATCACGCACACATAAAAAATACACAATCTTGTTAATCTAGAATAGAATCATGCATGCCCTTCTGTTTACGAACAGCACATGCTTCCAAATTTCAATATGCCAAGATACAATTTTGTTTCTATTACAACAAAAAATCATATTTATATTTATAGTTTTATGTTAAACTTTTGTCAAAAATAATTTTCTATATTTAACTTTTTATACAATTTTATTATTTGCCTCTTTATACATTTAGTTTTACGCTAAGTCTTTATGTTTATGTGAAATTCAAATTAAATTTTTGATGTATAATTATATTTATCAATTCTATACTATAAATACATATTGTTTTTAAATTGAATTTTATTTCACAATCTTTTAAAAAAAATATAAATGCCAAAGTGAGAAACAAAATTAAAATACACAATCTTCTTAATCCAGATTAGAAACCATGTCCTTTAGTTTACAAACAACCCATGCTCCCACATCACATACAATTGTGTATGTAATGCAACAAAAACTCATTTTTATGTATAGATTTACGTTAAACTATTGCAAAAATACTTTTTTTGCATTTAAAAATATTTAGTGTTATATTATATGAAAGTATATTTTAATAAATTTATATATTATAAATATATTATACATAGTTATTATTATATTTAAATAAGCTAATTACATTAGTTGATTATATATACACATTTTATATATATATATAAAAGAGTGTTTTTAATTTTCATATTTATCTTTGTCATATTTATCTTTATGTAAAACTCAAATTCAATCTTTATAATAGAATGTATCAATTGATTTTTTTTAGCAAAATGGGAAGCAAATATTAATGATCCCATCCACTTCAAGCTGATAAGTGGGAATTCAGTATAGTCAGAATTTAAATTTAAAATAATATTTATTCTAGATGTTTTCTCTAATTATCTCCTTACGTTTTCATTTTAAATTTTGAATCAGTTTTGGTTATAAAAAATATCAATATCGTACAGTACTTAATTATTCAACAATATATTCTCCGTGCTGCTTGCGAGAAAATTTGTTCTGAACATGAAAGGATGAATGAAACATCTGCTAGAGGTGGGATTAGGGAATTAAGTTGCTGAAATATAATAGTACAGGAGTAGTTTTTTAAGTAAGTTATCTTCTTGCTTGATTAATATGGTAGGAGTTAGTTATATGGAGAATGATGTATTGAAAGTCACCATTCTCTTTTGATAACTGATTCTGGTACTTTTTTTATATTAATAATATTATTTGTCTCAAGTTGAAAGTTTGTGACGTTCGTGCTGCTTGTGTTTTTATTTTTATTTTTGTATGTTTTTTCCTGTACCAAATAAAGATTATTTATTTAAATTTTAATTACATTTTTTATACTTGATTCACTTTTTTTGTTATCTTAAAATATCAATTGAATATAAATTTTATGCACGGGTAATTGAAAATATTAGATATATTTGAATATTAGTATATCGAAATTAAAATCCAGCACAAAAAAAAGCATATCAAAATTAAAATATTTATTTGTTAGTATCTATATATATCAAATTCAATATTTCATTTATTATATCCATTAATTCATTATTGTAAAGAAAATTAATTAAAGTTTTAAATTCAATTTTATTTGCAGAGTTGAAAAAATGTGTAGAAACTATTTTATTTGCAGATTTAATGTCAGACTTTTATGCAGTAATATTCAGCAATTCAATAAAACATAATATATAATAAAAAATATTCTTTAGAAGAAAGACACTCAACATAATCACTTATAAAGTTTGTTCTACAAAAGAATATAAATATTCATAACCATCATCCATATTATTATCATCAATCACTACTGCAAAAGCGCCTTTCAACCGATGTAATACATAATGCGATGGCATTTTTGTAATTAATGCCAATTATATTACGCCGTCAACATTTTCAGTGAGATCGAGATCGATCGAACATGGATGAGGAGTACGATGTGATCGTGTTGGGCACGGGTCTCAAGGAGTGCATCCTCGTCGCATCGATTCAGGATGCCAAAGATCGCTTTTCGCAGATCGAGTAGGTCTTTTGCTCCCAGCTCTACCCTCACTTAAAATCTGACAATGAATGAAAACGTCGCCACATCGAACAGCTCAAACGTGACGCCGACGAGAAAGCCAAGCTTCTACTACACGCTGAGGAGAGGCGAAACGACGCGTTATTGAAATCGGAGAGCTGCAAGGGCGACAAGGTGACGCTGCTGGCGAGAATCGGCGAGTTGGACGACAAATTGAGATTGAAGACACAAGAGATTGAGGAGGCGGAGATGAAGCGGGTCGACCCTAGACGCTTCCATTCTTTCTTTAGCGATGGCGGCGTTTTGTCTCCGCTTTACCCATTCATTCATTAATGGTTTTTGTAAGTCCCCTTTACTCCTTCTATCATCATTGGTAAGTCTCTTTTGCTTTTGATTGTGATTGTTTGTGCCCGTGAGAGTTATTTTTTTTCCCCATTTGGATATTTTGTCGAGCACCTGGTGCATGTAAAATCAAAAGGTGCGATGTGATGCACAATAGTAATTTAATGATGTAGTGTCTCTTAGAGAACTAGTGGAGTGTGTTGTGAAGCTGGTTAATCTTCTTTTTCTTCTCTAGTTTGACTTGTGCGTGCTAATATTTTATTACATACAATTTTTGTCTCTTTTTGTGTGTGTTAATTCTGGTTTTAACAAAAAAAAATCTGAAATTATATTATGTACTGTATTATTTGAATTATTTTGTCAGACATATTTACTTGGTGATACACCTGCTAGTCAAAATTTATAATTATATCAATAAATTTTGTAATAGTAGTCATCCCACTATCTGGTATCTTGTTGTGGCTATTTTGGGGTTGGTTGCTCTGTGCCATTATCTGGGATTGATAACTATGCTGCTAAGATTTTATTTTAGCACACTAGTTCAGTCTTGTCAGAGTATTGAGTGGTTTAGTTTTTGGTTACACCTTTGGATGCTTTTTTGCACTAATTGTTGGTTTTAGTTGGTTTTTTGTTTTCTTATTGGTCCCTAATTAATGAGCCCACCTAACAAGTCAATGTTGAATCATTGGGTCGGTTGAATGAACTTGAGGAGATGCGTCAAAAATTGGAATCAAATAAAATGGTGATGGACAATATGTCTATACGTTTTAGGCTGGCTAAGGAGGAAGCTAGCAAGCAGTAGGAGCAGCTTAGTGGTGCAGTGCAATCACTTCTAGGCTTCATAACACAGTGTAAGCTTTTGAAATAACTTGTTTTGAGAATCGTACTTTTAAGTTAGAGATGCCATTTTTGGTTCTGAGTTATATAATGTCAGCAGAAGTTGAAGGATTTGGCTGGTTAGGAATTTTTTTATAATATTCATTTAAATAAACTATTCATTGTAAACTAGAAAGAAATATTTAAAATTCTTCTGAGAAAACCATAAGTTGGGCTCTTAATTTCTTACTGGCACCTTGGATATAGTTTTTCCGTAAGTTGGGCTCTTGTGTTGAAAGGTGTCTTTCATCCTGTACTTCATCTGTCTAATGTGTGTGCCTCATGTCTTGTTCTTTCTTTTGATGCTTATGTACTAGTTTAGCTTATTGACAATGGCCTTAAATTATAATTTTATAATTTAGTTTGGTACGGTAGATTTTGTATGGTTGATCCTTTGAATGCTCTAGAAGACCATAGTTATTCATTGAATGTTAAGTATAGTTTATCTTTTGCTAATTTAAATGATCACAATTTTTTTTTTGCTAATATTCACTGCATTTCTAAAGGATACTTTGTCTAAATTTTGTTGTAAAAGTTTAATTTATTTCATTACTCAAGGACTTCTGCTGTACTAAAACCAATTAATCAAGGATCCTTAACAATTCATGGTCTGCATTTGAATGTGCTATCTTTTTGGAAGATGAGCTTTTTCACTGATAAAAAGGAAATTCAAAATTCTGCTACAACCCTAGGATATGTTGCACATGTAAGTATTAGAATGTATTTAAAGCCTTCATATTTTGACATGTCTTGTATATGGCAAACTTAATTGCCAATGCTTTTTCGTATCATATACCAAACTTCTGTGTTCCAGCTGCAGCATTTCTTATTGTAGCTTATGTGGATGATCGTTGAGCTAATAATTATAAAAATGTCTCCCTTATCAAAAATTTATTTATTTATTGAAATGTTCTTGACTAGACTGATTTTCTCGCAGGCTGTTTCACTTATAGCCTCATACTTGCAAGTTCCTTTGCGATATCCTTTACGGTTGGATGCTTCTCATTCATATATTATTGATAATGCACCTTCAACGGAGCTAACATCTTCTGAAGCTTCATCAAATGCAAACATAAATGCCAAACATGTGGAATTCCCTCTTTTTTTAGAAGGTCAAGACACCACAAGAGTAGCTTTTGCTGCTTTCTTACTAAATAAGGTATATATTTCTATTTATTTTTGCTTTGTAGTTACTTTCAATCTTTGAGTTTAAGTGCTCTGTTTGAACTAAGGCAAAACATAATAGGGATAGTCTTATCTTTTTTATTATCTCCTTCAGAATTCCTGAGAAAACAATTTAGTGCAATTTAGGAGAGGGGAAGGTAAATCAACATTGTATAAATTTTCTTGTTCTGCAAATTGAAAAATAGTTAAGAGTTTATTTAGTCATACATGACATGATGAAGTAGGATATAGTATAAAATTTAATAATATTTAGACAATGTTTCTATTGCCATGTATAAAATACTATACTATGCATTATATAATATAATTAATATTATACTTTTTTTAAACGGTACAATGCATAGGTTTATTTTATTCTTAAATTTTAATTGGTAGCTACCTTCCAAAGACCAATCAGAGTCCCTTGCTGGCATATCGCATTATTGATGATAATGTACATATTTTTCTAGAGAGGACACTTCCCGTCTATGTTTCACTTCCAAACCGAATTATATAATATTTATTTTAAAAGAAATTATTAAATAGTTAAAAATAAATTTATATCAAAATATAAATTATTTATTATAAATTTAAAATATAATTTTTATATAGATATATATAAATACTTATTGCTATAAAGTTTATTATAATATAATTTATATATTCGAAACTATTTATTCCAACACCAACTCCTGTCTCTCCTAAACAGCACCCAGACCAGCAGGGTGAGGAACGAGATGAGGGTCAACATGAGGAACATTTCCAAAACAGGTACTGCTTCTTACCCTCCACTATGTTCACCTACACCACCACCCCACCCCCCCACAGAACCATTTCTTTATCATTAATTATATATTGTGGTGTAAAAAAATTAAATGTGTATCTATTCATTCTGATGTTTTTGCAAAACCTATAGATCTGCTAATGTTAAATCAACTGAAAGAGACATATTGTGAAGTCAAGGTGAGTTCTACTATTTTATCTCATTTTGCTGAAACAATATTTTATTTTCCTTGCATGTTAATAGTGAGTTTGCAGACATGTCCCTGAGTAATTTAAAGCTCAAGCTTATTGAGTGCAAGCTGGATTATTTAAAAAATTATTAATTCTACATCGATTATTAGAACAACCGATGTAGAATTATTTTATATTCAACGTCCGTTATACGTAAAACCAATGTAGAATGGTTGTAACGAAGGTGACATTTTACATCGGTTGCGACACAAACGATGTAGAATGGTGGTCATTCTACATCAGTTATTAGAAAAACCGATGTAGAATGCTTGTAGAAATATCGCATTCTAAGACGGGTTAGAGACACGGCCGATGTTGAATGAGCCTAGTTCTACATCGGTTCAGGCTCACAACCGATGTAGAATGGTCAGGATTCTAAGACGGGTGTGCTTCAAGACCCGTCTTCGAACCCAACCCATTCTAAGGCGGTTCATCAACCGATGTAGAAAGACAACGGAGTTTCAACATCGCTAGCTACAATGACGTGTGACAACCGATGTAGAAATGTGATTTTAACCGATGTAAAATGTGTAATTTGTAGTAGTGAATTTTGTTGCTTGCTTCATCATCTGTTGAATCAAACTTGTAATCACTTGATTCACTTTCTCCTTCACTATCAACATCAACAACTTTGGTAGGTATCACCGAATTTCCTTTAGTTGTGGATCGAGCTAAGTCATTTATGTCCAAAGAAAATCTTTGTGCATTATCTAGGGCATTAGATGCAAAGGGGCTCAATATGATATCACCATTTTCTTAATAAGCCTCATTTGTAGCTTCCTAGGGCATATCATACAAGTCTTGAGACTTTGTAACAACTAGCCAATTAGGATCTTTGGTGTCCTTAACATAATACACTTGATGAGCTTGATTGGCCAACACATATGGCTCATTAGTCTTGAGTTTACGACTACTATTAATAACAAAAATGCAAACATTCTTTTGCAATATAAGCTTCAACAATACATCCTTGTGGACGAGCCTTATTTCTCACATATGATTTAAGCCTACACAAGTATTTTTCAATAGGATACATCCACTACTATAAAATGCACTTTCTACGACAGCGAAACGACATCGGTTGATGAAGAACCGTCTTAGTATATAAGACGGTGGCAATTTTGTAAATAAGGGATTTTTAATGAAGACAGTTTTATGAAAACTGCCTTAGAAGGTTGTCATTCTAAGACGGTTTTATAGAAACTGCCTTATAAGACTTTTCACTGTTTTTAATTAATATTTAATCTACGAATCCTTCTCTTCCACTCCTCCTTTTCGCGCTGAGTCTCAGTCTCCCCCTCTCCCTCTTCGACTCCTCTCTAGGATTTCCAAAATGGAGCAGTCGCGCTAGCCACTACCTCTCCTTCTTCGACTCCTCTCTAGGGCTTCTTCCATCATCAGAGCTTGTCATGAACAATGATTCCTTTCAGTTTTCTGTTTCTCTGGATTCATTTTAATTTTTACGGGTACAAGAATGTCTAGCTCATCGAAATATTCGGTATTTTCCGGCCCTTGCTCGGCGAAGTCGCCGACATAAAAGTCCACTTTCTCTCAGACTTGTAGTCTATTGAGCCAATACATCAAGGAAAAAGGTACCTTCAGAGACCTTATCCTCGGGATGACTCACACTGTCGATACATACGGTACCAATTTAATTTTATTCCTCAATTAACCCTAAATTAATTGAATTTTATTCTATTAGAACTTAGAAGGAAGCCAATTCGTGAAATCGTTGGTTTCGATTAAGTTTTTATTTTTTTTGTTCTTAGACTGCTTGAGCCTTTCTCTATGTTCAATGGTTCAAATGCTTTCAATTGCTCAACTTTTATTGGATATTTATGTAAAAATGGATCTTAATATGACGCATGGTTTCTAAATTTTCCTTCTTATTCGGAGAGGAATAAAAGATATCTCAATCGATAGCGATGCAAAATGAGAAGATAAACAAAAACGTGTTTTTGCCTTGGAGGGCGGCGGGATGACGTACATAACATACTCAAACATATGCACGAATCTGCTCAGGAATTGCCTCAAGGAACCCTACAAGGCCGAATTCCTCTCTCGTGAGAAGGTCCATTCTGCTCTCTCCAAATGGGTCAACGCCAAGCCTGAAAAACCTAGTACGCCTTTTCTCTTTTTTCATTATTTTCAGATTACTCGATCCTCCCCCATTCCCCTGACTAATTAACCCTAAATCAATCATCCCCAATTTTTATACTTTGTGTTCATCATATTCATGTCTTGCCAGGATCCATTCCTATATAGTGCGGATTATTCTTAATTCTTTGTATTTACATTCTGAACTACAACTCTTTATTTTGTTGTAACAAGATTTATTAACCTAAAACATTGCACTTGGTAAGGATTAATGGATAACGCTTTAACCACATCGTTAGCTGCAAAACAACAAATTTATTAGCCTAAAATGATGCACTTGATAAGGATTAGTGGAAAATGCATTCACCCCAGGGCCCTCTTTCTTGTTTTAAAGAAAGGATGTGTGTTGAAGTAGAATATTGATAACCATTCTTAACATACTTTTATGTGCTGAACAAACTTTTGGATTAGGAGGGGTGCAATGGTTATCCAAACATGCATATATTGTTGCTTGTTTACATCAGCTGTTTTGAGTTAATGGCATTTTTCTGTTACTCATAGCCTATTGTTTTGCAACAAAAGAGCTAACATTATGTTCATGTATTCTAATCAAAGTGTTCAGTTTTCTTTCTTCAGCTATTCGTTTAGACACCCCAGAGCAGTGATCTGGAATAGTTGGAAGCTATAAATGCATAAATCTTTGAGATTTGGAAGTTCATTGTCATTTTGAACCTTTCTGTGATGTTTAATTCCGTTGTTTTTTTTCTCTTCATGAAATGGAACATGCACTGGATTTTGATTTGCATGGTTAATCTTGTAATAATAAAAGTTTAAACGAATGATTTAAAACTTATTGACAAAGTGGTTGTGTAACTTTACTCTGCTTCCAGTTTCAGGTCCTGAAATGAGAAAGCTGCCCAACTATGTTTAGTTGGGTCATAAGTTTATGAAATAAGTTAAATGACAACACCCCTTCCTAGAATGAATTGTAGTAGAATAAATTAAATATGTCCATGCATTATTACTCATGAATTGTAGTAGAATAAATTGAATAGGTTCCAACCATGGTCAAATCAAGGTGTGTTGTTGTGCTTAATTAGCTGCGAAGTTAGTTAACAGATTTTCGTGTGTCATTCTTTGTGTGAGGGGAATGGATTCTGACCTTAAGCATAGTATCCTGACCTCTTTATGGGATTGTAGTAGCATTAAAGTTGTAGTGTTCAGAATTTGTGCATGCTTTCAAGTAAGGTTTTTCTTGATTATTGGGGATAGATGACAATAAGTAGATATGAATGTTCATGAAACTTGGAACAAGGCCAGATACTTTCTACAGTGAACAAGCTACCAGGTATTTATATTGATCTTTGGGCTAAGAGGGGTACACAACCTATCCCCCCCTATTTGGAACACACTGGTTTAGGTCCAGCTGGCATAATATTAATTGTACATTGGTAATCTTTTTTCAGTAGTAATCAATATCTTAATCGGAATTGAGTTAACAAAAATAGCTCAAATTGATTGGCTTTTTAAGTGTTTTTAATATTGAGTTTGTTTTTTTACTCCTATTTTATCTCCCATTTTTTTGTTTGTTTCATGATTGTGATTGTGTGCAAACCAGTTTAGGCTCCATTACATACTTTCGTCTTTTATTTTACTCCATTTCAAATAACAATTGGTGTTAAATGCATTTGTGTGCAAACGTGTTTTTTTATTATTTTCTCTACAAATTAATACATGAAATAAAAATAAAGAATAAATTATATTTTAATAATTATTAATAAAATAAAAATATTTTTTAAACTAAACGTGCAATAAGGAAAGTGTACAAATAGTCCAAATTATATCTATTAAGCACTTAAACTTATATATATATATATATATATATATATATATATATATATATATATATATATATATATATATATATATATATAATATACAAGGTCTTTTATTATAATTATTACGTGATATTTGTTTGATTTTGTATTTCTTATTTAATTAATTTTTTTTATCTCACTTATATAGTTTTCTTGGCCTTACAAACATATTCTTATTCAAATGATTGGGGTATGAACATCTCATGATATTTATTTTATAGATCTTTCCTTTGAGATTTAAATGAGGCTACATTCACATCATTGGGAGATTAGAACATAAATTATGTCCTGTGCAAAAAATAAAAATAAAAATTCTACTTAGAAATTCAAATTCTCCACCATTATAATATGTTTGTGTCTATATATTCAGTTGAACTAAACACTCAACTTAGATTAGCTTGTGCTTGTTTTATGCGCATGTCATTATTGTTATTACATAGGTATTTGGTTTTTGAACCCTAAGTAGATAGAGGTGCCAATGGATAGAAATACTAGGGCCATTGATTCACTCCGAGCTGTTATCTCAATTTTTTTTCCTTTCTATAATCCAATATCTAGCCTAGTCTTTCAAGAAAGGTTGAGTCCTTCAAAGCTGTTTGGGAGAAATACAAACAACCCAAGGTGATTATTTTTGCATCAAACTTAAAATCTGTCTGTTATAATAAAAAATTTCTATTGAATTTAAAATTTGGCTTCCATTTTGTACCAATATATTTTCCTTTGAGCTTTGTGTAACAGTGACAACTATGATTAGTGAATAACTGTGGAGGTTGAGACTGTAGTGTGCCTGTTATGTTGTACTAAAAGAAGAGTGACAGATTGAGGGTCTTGAATTTTAAATATATTGTTATTTGTTCAAAAGTGTAGGTTGGTACTCTGATGCATCAGAGCACAACTAATTCTTTTCAAGTTGATTCTCTTCATATGTGCAATACCTCATGAGGTCATAACTAGATCATGATCTAATGAGTTACAACTTGCAACTGTTGTTTGATGACAATCTTGTTTTTACTCCACCTCTCTCAATTGTGTGAAGTTTAAGGTATACTTTAAGGAATAGTTTAAAAATTATCAAATGTGCTACCTTGAAGATTGAAGGGTTTGTGAGCTTCATAGAGGGAAATACAATTGTAGTACTGCATTATCTTCCCTGTAGTTGGTTGGGTTAATACTACATTTTCTAAAGTTGTTGCCTTTACTTTGATCTACAAATAATTAACTATATGTTCCTTACATGTTTTATGATTTTGGAATCGAGACTATCTAGATTGAATCGATTGATGACTTTAACTATGAATTTAGCTGTACATGAACAGAGTGATTGTGATTCTATAAAAACTAAAATTTCTTTGCTGCAGTAACCAAGAAGTACTGAAATTTTTTATCTATAATCAATAATGGAAGCTAAACTCATGACGCAGTGATTGCGATAGAGACAAATGAAAACTTGGTTTCTTTTTGTCTTATTGTAGATGTCTTGAAATGTATGTTTGATTGTTTGTGTTATGTCATGCTTAACATTGTAGTAGATTACTGTGAATCTCATAGCTGCAATTATCATGTTGTTGTGTCCTAATTATCATTATTTTGGAATTAGACATGTCAAATGGACTAGGAAAAGTCCTTATGGATATTATATCCTGTTAGTTTTTTTGTGCTGTATCTTTTCTCTTATATGTAAAAACCTAAATTTATCTAATGATGCTAATTAACTATATTTATTATCATTATTTTGGAATTAGACGACGTGATGTTGAGCAATGGATAAGCCATCGGCACTTAGCAAAAGATTTGAGAACACTACTAGAAAAGCATGTTTCCACGACGTTAAATTTAAGTCGGTTCTCGAAAGACCGATGTAGAAAAATAAATGGTGGCATTTTCGAAATTAAGTACAACTTTTTAAAGAGGATAACGACGGTTTTTTAAAACCGTATTTGATTTCGAGGTTACTAGGACGGGCTTTTTTTAACCGTCTTTGATTTGAAGTTGAAAATTAAATTTAGATCTCCTGCAATTCACTCTGCCATTTTGCTTCTCGTGCCCAGCTTATTTAATCTCCGTCGATTCGATTCCGCTTCTGGTACCCCCTTTCTGGAAACTCCAAGAAACGTCAAATGTCGTGCCCCCTTCCCTCTTGTCGTGCACTCATTGGGTTATAATGCTAAAGAAGCGGTGGTGGTGGCGGCAGCCCTAGCATTCGCGTGGCTCTCAAACCCTTCCTTACCTTCCCGAAACTCTGCCGCAGAGGACGCCATTGTTGATGCCGGTTCTCGTTAGGGTTCCATCCTCTGGTTACTTTTGGAAGGATGTTTGCGGTGGTGGTTGTGGATTAGCCATGACTATCTCTGGTGCCTATTTTTTTTTTTTATTTGAGAGTTTGAGGGAATAAATTTCTTCATATTCCTTTTTAATTTGTGTTGTTTTTCTTCTTTTTATAACATCATTATTTGATACTTTTTTCCTCTGTGCGTAGTCTTCATATTCATCTTCTTCATCGTCTTCGTCTGATACCCAAATCTCTTCTTCTGTTTCCCAAGGTACGTTTCAAATCTCGCTCTCACATTTCAAGGACTACGGATTTTCTGTTTCCTTTCAATTTTTTGCTAATATCGGTCTATGTTTTGCCATTTAAAAAAAACGATTAACCTCACGCGGCGGCGATGCAACCTTAAAATATAACCTCACGGTCTATGTTCACAGCCTTAGATGATGTTTGAATTAGACTCTTTTAAGATAAGTCCTTTTCTAAGATGCAAAATAAAAGATCGAGGTTGGTATACATACATATATATATATATATATATATATATATATAGAGAGAGAGAGAGAGAGAGAGAGAGAGAGTTTATTTTTTAAAAACTTATGTCTGATGATACAATTTTTCCATTTTGCCTATCAATAATTTACTTTATTTCCAGGTTGGACCCCAAGTAATCTATGTGTTTGGTCGAGACGACAATGATGAATCAATTGCTACTGGGAGTGAAATAAGTGATGTTGCAAGCTGGGAAACTGTTAATGACGATGAAATGGAAGTCCTTGAGGATTCCAGAGAGGTTTGTTTCTTTTTCCACCTGTACTGTGATTCTTACCGTGTTTCAACTTGTTTCTTTCTGAGAGGAAGCCTAAAGAAGAAAAAAAAATGATATTTGGAATCCTTATCTAAAGTTTGCTTCTACTCATTCAATAAGAGATCTGAGACATGGGAATTGTATTTTCCCAATCTTGCAAAATTTGGTTGTTTTCATGGTCTTCCTCTTCTTTTTGTCCTTGCCTTTATGTACACTGCCATTATGCCACTTCGGTGGGAGCCTTCAAACTTTTATTAATTCAAAAATTAATATTCCAACCAGTTAATTCAAAAATTAATATTCCAACTGGTCCTCTTATGTCATAAGTCGTAACATATAATGTGATTATTAATATATCCTTCTTATTCCCTCCCTTTTTTTCCACTTCTGGCAGAATGAGAAGACTAAAATATATATAATGGTTGGGGGAAGTGCTCATTCAATGTGGTACTCTGTATAATGGTTGAACTAGCATGTTTAGTTTTCAAGACTTTTGTTTTTTGGTTTTACATTTCTATTATTACATTATTTCAATTTCATGATTATAATTCTTATTGGGTGTTCCTTTTCCAGTTTTTTTGTCTGGGTACAATCTTCATTTTCTTTTGGGGATTTTTAAAATGCTGTTTCACTTATTTTATATAAGAGATATGCATGTCTATAGTGAGAGCCCCATGACTGATGCCTTGCAGCTGGTAAGGTTTGCCTCTTGTTTCTACTTTTTCTTGTGTGCTAGTGGACTAGTATTTGTGTGTATGTTCTCAAATGCCTTGATTGAACCTTTCATGTGGTTTCTTTAATGGTATTGAGGGCTCACATGAATTAAATGAAATCCTCTATAATGTTACGGGATATTTTATGGAATAATATTTATTGCCTGTTGTTATTGGTTCCTATAGTTTAGGATATGCTAAGTTTCGAAACAGTAATTGTTGCTTCCTTCTTTACTGAATAATTATTGCTTTCTCACTGGCAGATTCATCATAATGGCACACACCACACAGTAGCTCACATGACATAGTTTGGAAACAGTTTATGTACTTTATATCAATATTCTAAATTGTGGAATTCATTTGGATGCTATAACTTATAAATATCTTCATCTACAGGCAGTAGCTTCTTAAAATATTTAATCTAAAGCAATTCATTTTAACTAATTCTTTGGTATCCTTTTTTGAGGTATGCTACAACACTTGCAAGAAACCAATCAAGGACAGTCAATTTGCTGCTCATGCAGGTTTTTTGACTCCTTGTGTTTCAAAAGGTACTAATATTGAACCTTCCATCCCCCCTCTTCTTTTCAGAACTTTGTAGGTCATTACAGCTCACAAAACAGACTATGTTGGAGCTTGATGACAACATTGGGAATCGGAAACCTCCTAGGAAGGAAAAGAAAAAGTTAGGAGCTTCTTCCGCAAGTATCCTTAAAATACGAATTCAGTAATCATTTTTTTACCTATTATACTTTAAATTTACTATTCAGTACTTTAATCTTCTGTTGATTGTATGTTGAAAAATGTAATTTAGATTTCTTGAGTAGGATTGCCTCTTTAAAGGGAGTCCTTTAGTTTTTCTGAGTATATTTGAATGATAGGTTATTGTATTGCAACATTAATTTTTTGCCTCAACCTCTCATAGACCAAGCTTCTGCACGTAGGGAGCAGAGAAGGTCCGAGTCTCTGGATAATATTGACTTTGCTTTGTCACAATCCTACTTGAATAGTCAAGTCAGAGTGGTTCCCTTTCCCAATGAGGTAACAGGTAAAAGCCCAATTTTTTGTGAGTTTTCTCTTTCTATATATATCAGTGGAATTCTCACACAGAAGTTATGTATGGTTTCTTTTCTTTCATTTTTTTACCAAGATTGCTAATTGTCTTTACAATGATTTTTTTGGAACTAAAATTTATCCCTCTCTCTACTATTTTATTTGTGACCATGGATAGTTATGTTTCATCCTTGTTTTGGTTGGTATGTTAAGACACATTTGATCCTTTTTTTACCTATTTTATTGGGAATATGGTTGGGTGTATATCTTATATTTGTTTTCTTGGACTGGAGTATGAGTTTGTGGAATAATGCAGCATCTATGATGGATGGTTCTGAAATAATGTTGGAAATAGAGATCACCCAGCTTCTGTATATATTGTATTTCTGGTGTTAAAATTTTATATATTGTATTTCTGGCACTAGATACATTTTCTCTATATATTGTATTTCTGGTGTTAAAATTTTATATTTTCATGGGTAGGAAAGCTTTTCAGCTCCAACACTTCCTTCGAATATAAAACCGTGTTCTACATGTCTAGCGAGGGAAAAAATTTGCTCCATGAGGTAAGTACTGTGCCTTGTTGGGCCTACTTTTTCACCATTTTGTTGAAGGACATTTGCTGTATATGTCTCTCACATCATGTTATGCATTGCCATCAACAATAGGTAGGAGAAATGCATTATATGGAAGGTGCAACCAGAGAAGGCATTCATTAATATGAAATATTTATTAATTTTATTAATTAATAATATTTGTTAAAAAATTTAACTGACATGCATATAGTAATTAAATTTAAGATTGAATCTCAAAATTATTGTGCAACTTTTTTTCATGCTCTAAACAAAATATACATTGACTCCAGAAGTTAATTAATTAATCTCCACAATAAACATTTGTGAAATTATTAAGTTTTTAATGTCTTTTGTTATGTTTTGAAATCAAGACTAGTTTTCTTAATTTCTTAATTATATAAAAAAATAGATATGTAGATAAGCTAATTACTAAAAATCATTGTCTGAATTTTTTTAATTCTTTTGCAGCAAAAAATAGTTATACCTATTTTATTACCTTTTGGTACATTTTTTCAAAAATTTTGAACATTAATCTAATCCTTATTGGCATATTGGTTTTAAAATTTTCATCGGATCCTTTTCTTTAAGAATAAAGAATTTATCATTTTCATAAATTATTTTGCAAAAAAAATATCTCGAAATCCCAAATGCATTTTATGAGTGGGGAGGAATTATCTTTCCCCTATCTTGGATCAATTTTCCGTTTTTGTCTCTTATAAATTTTTAGGTCACAAATTTCCTAGATTTCAAGTGAGGTCTTTTTCTTTCTTTCTTCTTCACTCAAGCATGGGAAAGGGAATAAATAAATATAAAATCCTTAGAATAAATTTTTTTTTTAAAAAAAAAAAAGCTTAACCTTTCCAATTGTGCTATAATTAGTTGAATTTTAAACAAGATAAACCTTTTTCTTGTTTGGATATTTTTCATTTCATTTCTTTTCCACAACTTTTTTCAAGTTGCCTTTTTTTTTTTCTTTTCTTTTTTGCTTAAGCAAGCCGGTTTTACACTTTTTAGGGGCTTTTAGTCATTCTATAACATAGCTTTATATTTCCCAATTTCTAGTAAAAGTCGGCGGCCCTCGCCACAATTTACCCTATCTTTCAATTTCACCCATACAAAGCCCCTCCTCTTTTTGTTGTCTTTCTAATGCTAATCCAATTGCTATGAATCCCTCTGGTACCAGTGTGTTTTTGAGGGGAGCATCATTTTATGGTTATATATATATATATATATATATATATATATATATATATATATATATATATATATATATAAATAGAACTTAGTGAAAAATTGTTATATACACAATTAATTAGTATGCATTATTTGTATAGTTAATAAATAGTTAATCAACCATTATTTGTATGTTGGAAAATTGAAGTTAAGATTATTTTCATCTCAAAATCTTAATTTTAATCTCCCCTTTTGTGGCCTGCCACTATTCTGATGTTGTAAATGTTAAATATGTGCGCTAGCAAAAACATTACTAGGTATATATATTTCCTTGTAATTCATGAGACGAGAAGGCAGGAAATATTTAATTGAATGATAAAAATAACGTAAAGGGAGAAATATTGGGTTATAGCTCTAGGTGAATTCTGGCTTCAACTGCTTAATCATCTTTTTCCTTAACGTTTTAAATAAACAAAATATATGTTCAAATTTCATAGCCTTCCCAATAGCAGATAGTCAGATTTATAGAATATGCCTTCTCTGAATCACTTACTCCTTTCAGTGGCACATTATAAATTATGATTTATGGATGACTTTTTCTAATCCAAATATCAACGATGAGTGCTACATCTTCATTGTAAATTAATTTGTAGATAGAGAAGAAACTAGTACTTAACCACTGGTTATCGCATGTCTGAGTACCCCAGTTATATTAATAGGTTAAAAACTTTGAGCTACTTATTGAAAGTTGTGATTTTCAGTTATGGAGGAGAATTGATATCTTGATGGGAAAACATTTAGATCAGCCTCAACTTTGAGCAAAACTGTTCACAACTTGTAAGAGAAACTTAGTTCTATTCTATATCCTCTTGCAATTGCATTTATTCGCTAATGATATTTTGTTCTTGACACACATTTGACACTATTGACAGGCTAGACAATGAAATTCATATATATGCATTTGTTTTTATAATTAACTAAATACACCATCAATAACTTAATTGAACTATTTATTTGGTTCTTATTTGCATTTTAAGTTTTGGTCCTTAGCTATGTTTCCACTGCCTCTAAATCTTCCCCCCAATGATATTAAATTTAGTAATTACTAGTTAGTTTGTAGAAATATTTTTTAATGAAATGACTATGCCACCAATTTTTATGTCATTATAATTCTTGCTTCCAAAAAGCAAAAAAATAAAAAAAAATAATAATTCTACATTGGTTCAAGCCACACCCGATGTAGAATGTCCACCATTCTACATCGGTTATTAGGACAACCAATATTGAATGTTTCATCGTGGGGTACGAATTTACGATGGTTCAGGACACACCCGATATAGAATGTTGACCATTCTACGTCGGTTATTAGGACAACCGATGTAGAAATCTGACATTCTAAGACGGGTTTAAAGACCAATACGTCTTAGAATGGGCAGACTTCTACATCGGTTGTCCTAATAACCGATGTAAAATGTCAGAATTCTACAACGGTTATTCAACCATCGTTGTAGGACGACAGTGTTTCAACGACTCTGACTACAATGACGCGTGATAACCGATGTAAAAAGGTGTCAATAACCGATGTATAAAACATATTTTCTAGTAGTGGAAGGTACCATTTTTCCTCATTTTGGTCAGACTTGTATTTCTCTATTTGTTAAATTGATTAAATTCCCCACTTGTTAACTTAGCTCCCTTCCAAAACACCATTTATTGGCAATGTATATATTACTTTTTATTTTGAGAATTAGAATTTTGTATTTATGTTTGTAGTTGTGTAGAGTATCTCCTCAAAAGTTATGGAAGCCTTGGATAATCACCGTCTCACTATAAGATTAATTAAAGGGATTAGTATGTATCTACTTTGAGCTCCATTTTTCTGATACATTATTCATATGAATTCCGATTTGCTGCTTATTTGTTTACAAGATATATAATGACATTCCTACTAGTACATTCACTAAATCTATGGAATGAAGTAACTGAACAATATAAAAGTTAACAACATTCCAATCAACCTATTATGAACCTTTAAATCTATATTAAATGGATAGGATTAAGAGTTAGAATTATATCCAAAATGCTATGTAACTTTGAGGTTGATACTATTTGATAGGATTACTTTCCTGTTAGCATATGTGTATGTATAAATTATATATTTATCATACATAAATATTACTTTTTAAGGACATAAATAAATATTATTAAAAGTATAAGTTATGTTATAATTAAAATTTATAATAAATATTTTAAACATGTAAATAATATTATTTACAATAAATAATCAATATTGTGATATCATATTATTTTTATATATTAACAAATTATTAAGAAAATTATTGAAATTATTAAAATTCAACTTAAAAGTAAACATAAAAAATTCAAATTAAAACAGTTAAAAAATTAAATAAAATAATTATACATATAAAATTAAAAGGAAAATAGTTTCACAATTATTTTTTAAAATCAAATTAAATTTCTCAACAACTTATTTCTTTCAATTTATCTTTATTACCTTTAATTTTAATTGAATTTCAATAATTTTTAAAATAATTTTTCAGCAATTAAAAATAATATTGTAGTACAATATTAATTATTTATCTGAAATTTATAATATAATTTATATGTTTAAAAATGTTCATTTATTAAAAATTTAATTATAAAAGTCTAACATTATTAATGAATAAATACTAATTAATTTATGTATATGGGAAAGGATGAGGTATATCACCATGTGCCCCCCAAGTGGTAGTTGAGCTGCATTATTGCTCCCTGATATCAGTATTCCGGTCCTTCATGGATCTAAAATGGCAAAACAGTAAGAACTTGGAAAATAATTAAAAGTGAAAAACTTTTATTGATAATATTATTAATATACTCTACTTTGATTTTCAATGCAACTTCAGCATGATTTTATGTAAAATATTTATATTAAGATATCAAGACCCTAATTAAGTAAAACTTGTTAAGTTGTTATCCTTAGAGAGAAATTGATTCAAAAGAAGTAAAAAAAAAAATACCAAAAACAGATATAGATATACAGTTTCCTTAGCTCATATACGTACTTAACCATTCTCTTATCAATAAAGTCTAATTTAAATTTAATTTTCACTTCACTAGTGGGCTACTATTAAAATAAGATGATTAGTAGGAATTTTCCCTTAACTCATATATGTACTTAACAATTCTCTTATCAATAAAGTAGGTTTGTATTTCTCGGATACATTTGTATTTTTACTTTAAACATTCAAAACATAAGAAAATATCTACTGCAAAAATACAGATCCACTCAAGTGGTCCTCATCTTATGACCCAGAATGTCACTTGTTCATCATCTTTAAAATGCCATAACTTTATACTGATTTTAGAAAATTGTGGTGTAGGAATTTTTCGGGTTTGGAGGACGAGACCCAGAATCAGTCCTCTCAACATTCAGCTGGAATGTGCTGCAACCTGCGCTCCAAGTATATAGAGTTGGCTTCAAAGACTCAATCTCGCTTACCTTTACCAACATCACCCAAGTATATATATTACCAACATGCTTATCTTAATATATAATGTATTCATTGTGCTAGTCATTTTATCTATTCAGAAAATTTTATATAATTATTTATTTATATATATTTTATCTTCAGTTTTTTGTTGTTAGCCCATGTTTATAAAAACTTAAGTATATAAGTTGATTTTAGCTTATATGAAAAAAAATGGTGAAAAGACTTGAGATTTGTAGTAATTAAAATATTTAAATAAAAATCTAATAAAATATTGAAATCATACGCGTGTGTATATATATGGCAAATTTACTGTAGAGGGTCCCCTTTACAAACTTTTTACGTAAAGGGGTCTCTTTTGTTAGTATTTACGCAGGGGGTCTGTCCCTACGAGGATCCCGCCAGCAGCACAAGCGAGAAAGGAGTACCGCCATTAGCAGTGGCGAGAGAGCTCAGAGGGTGCCGCCAAGCAGATTGGCGAGATAGCTTACGTGAGCGCTGTCTCGCTGCTCCCACTGGCGAGAAGGCTTCCACGTAGGCCCATGCCGCCATTGGCGCCTGCGATACACATTCAACGCATGCACAGGCCACTGTTATGAAGATGGCAGTGTAGGCTTGCAGTGTTTAGGGTTAGGGTTTGCAGTTCTGAAAAGGCTAGTATTTGCAGGTGAACGTTAAAGATTTTGAACGTTGGTGTTTACGTTTTCAGTTATAAAAAAAATGCTTGAACATTGATTGTTTACGCTTACATTTCTCCTTATTGAGTTCTCTTTCTGTTTCTTCTTGAGTGTGAGCTTGTTGTGCCTGTGTTTGTTGTGCTTCCTTGGTTCAAATTTCGTTCAAATTTGGTGCTTGTTGTGCTTCCTTCCTTCAAGTTTGGTGTGTGCCCTTATCCTCCATAAATTCCTAGTAAGTGTTTTCAAAGTAAATAAAATTTATATATTCTGTTAATAATATTATAAAAATAGTAGGTTAGTTAGTATTAATAAATATTCTAAGTTTAAGTTAGTTAGTATCAGTAGGTATTGTGTTGTTATTTTTTTTATGTATTAATAGATATTCAAATGTTAGGTTAGTTACTATGAAAATATTATTTGGTTAGTTAGAATGAAAATTTTATTTAGTTGTTGTATATATTGTTAGATATTATATGTGTGATATATATATGAAAATAATATTTGGCTGAAAATATTATTTGGTTAGTTAGTATGAAAATATTACGTGTATATATATTTAGTTGTTGTATATATTCTTAAATTTTATATATGTGATATTAGCTTTTGTAGTATTAGGTATATATTTACACGCATGATACTTTAGCCTAATAAATATATATACATGCATGATACTTTAGGAAGACACATGTAATATTTAGGTTTTGTAGTATTAGACACAAGTTAATATTAGCTTTAGGTATATATTTGTAAATTTTAGACACACGTAAATTTTTTGTTTTTGAAATATTAAATACTTCACACTTAAATAAATAATTGTAATATTAGACACTTCACACATGTAAATTTATCTTTTTAGTATTATAATTTAGTATATTATATACAGATAGTACAATTTTAAATAAATGAGTTGATAAGTTAATATTATTTGAGTTAATTATTTTTAGTTAGAATGCTATATATATTATTTGTTAGTTTTAGTTTGTAGGTTAATATTATTTGTTTTAGAAAATTTACGTGATTAAATATATGATACATTGTACATTATTATTATTTTTGTATTACACGTTGTTTAAATAATTCTTTGCATTTCAATATTTGTTTCTATTTTAATTTATTTGGTAGTCCATATTTTATTTAATTATTTATTTGTTAATTGTAGAATATATTATGTTATTTATTTAAATTGTCTATGTGTATGTATTTGAAAGTATTTGTAGAATATATTTAAATTTTATTATTTGTATAATATATTTTGCTATATTTATTTATTTAAATTTGTCTTCACATGTATTTTAATTTATGTATAGAATATATTCAAAATTGCCCAGTTTTATTTATTACAAACTTATTTATATATATTTAATAACATTTTTATAAATGTGCGTAGTTTTATTTATATTATCTACAAATAATGTATAAATTGTTTTGTGAATTTATTGCAGTATCAATGGCATCTTCATCGTCATCTCCATCACATATTAAAATTAAGTCTGGCCCGATCGATAGTGATGTATTATGGAAGCATCCTAAGCATGTTTCAGAACATGTTTGGAATAGGGAAGAAGATCGGAAATTACATATCAGACGAGTTGTCCCCACGTATCAAGGGGAAGAAGAAATTCCAGAGCAAATTTTTTCTTTTCTTCGACAATTTGGTTTTTACTGGATTATAAAGATGGGATACTTAAAAATAAATGACTCATTAATAAGTGCTTTGATAGAAAGATGGAGGCCGGAAACACATACGTTTCACATGAGATGTAGAGAGTGTACTATTACTCTCCAAGACGTCTCTGTATTGTTAGGTCTACGTGTGGATGGTCTACCATTAATCGGTCCAACAAATCTTAATTGGACTGATTTATGTGAGGAATTATTGGGAGTGAGACCACAAGAAGGTGAAATTAAAGGTAGTGTGGTTAAATTGAGTTGGCTGGCTCACCATTTTGCACAAATAAATAACCACGACGATGAAGAACAAGTACGAAGGTTTGTCCGTGCATGGATACTATGATTCATTAGAGGTGTCTTGTTCATTGACAAAAGCAGTAACAAAGTTTCGCTAAGATACCTTCAATTTTTACGTGACTTTCAAGACTGTAGCACATATGCATGGGGACCTGCTGTACTTGCTTTTCTATACAGAGAGATGTGTAGTGCCACCGATTATAAAACTAAATCAATCGGAGGTATGTGCATCTTACTACAAATGTGGGCATGGGAACGATGTCCAACCTTGGCTTTAAAGAGGACTCCTTCCCAAGTACAAAATAAAGCACCGGGCACAGGTTAGTCATTTTTAAAAGCGTCTTTCATTTCAAAAGAATAAATGGTTTTAGGGTATATTAAATTTTAATCTTTGTAGGTGGCTGCGACGTGGAAACCAACATATCGGAAATGATGATGTGAGAGTTTTTCGTCGCAAGTTGGATATTATGAAACGTCGTGAGGTAAGAACATGGTATTGTATTTGTAAAATAAAAATTGATATGTATTATTTTACTAAAATGCTGACAACTATGTTGTTATATGCAGTTTGTGTGGGAGCCTTACACAACAAGTGTTATATCATTATTGCCTCCCATTTGTGTACTCGGAAGTGTCGCGTGGTGCGCGGTGGTGTCACTAATTTTTTTCTAAGTTATTGAGTGGCACCAACCGGACAGAGTATTGAGACAATTTGGGATGCAGCAACAATTCCAGAGTCTCTTTCGCAACCCTTAAACATTCATGGAATAACATTAAAAGGGAAACATGACGAAAATTGGGGGCAATTGTTCGCCCCAATGATTGATCAGTGGAACAATCGCCATGCTTTTAGGGTCGACGCTTATCCCCGACAAGAAGGCTCTATTGAGCTTTAACTCGGACTACATGGTATGGTATAGGCAAAAGACGTG